>NC_084525.1:16937419-17122419 GCF_024500275.1 Phycodurus eques
TTGCAAAACAAAGCTAAACATCCATTTGATCACCATGGTAACACAAAAGCAGTCCTGATAACCTGCAGTGATGCAGGCTGGCTTCAAAGGATCACATCAAAATCGGTAAATACAAAATTCATAGACTCAGCATTCCGTCAAAATTCGGAGATGAAGAAGTAGGTTCACACGTGATTAATGTTGGACAAACAAAACGGGTTTGGTAAAGAACTTTGGGAATTTGACCATACTGATTTGCTATCAAAGGATCACTTTTAAAAATGTTTTTTTTTTTATTGCATGCAAGTTATTGGACGGCGATATCATATGCAGTACATGCAAGTTATTGGACGCCGCATGCAAGTTATTGGACGCCGATATCATATGTATATAACTATAACTAGTTATTGTAATTTGGACAATACTGCATTGATCGTTTTTACTCAATAAGCACATTCTCAAGTCTAGCACTAAAATACATTTGTTGATTTTTTTTTCCATGAATGCAATTGGCCCCAAATTGACATTGAAAACCTGATTGAACCACCTGTGTGGAACCAGACAAAATGCAGAGGCCAACTCGAAGATTTGTAGCATCACAAACTATTTGACCAAAGACATATGTACAGTAACTCGCATGATCATTGACAATCCTGTTTCATTCCACCCACTTATACACCGTGAATGAGAACAGGAATGAGACTGCTGAGCGTAAATAGGAATGTGTGTGTCGGAGGCAGTTTGAAAGTATTAAGCTACCAAGTGTCGTTACATCTGCTCTCAACTAAAGTAATGCAAGTGAAGTGGGAAAAGGAGATGTGAGGAAGGACGTACAGTGTTATTGTACTATTATTGTATTGAGCGACATTGTCACACAGTGGCAAAAAAAATTTCTTAACCAAAGATGAAGCACTCTTGTATGAATTAAGCTTGTTCCAACTATATTTTTGTACTTAACTGCTCTTTGTAGCTCTACTATGCATTTATTTGAGTGGTTTGCTTTCGGAAACAAAACACGTTTATTACAGCAATAATATATTGTGGTCTTTGTATTATTTCCCCATGATGATCTCTATATTATGTAGTAATATATTTTCACATGCAGCTATAGGACCATATATGAAACATAACAAAAGGAAAAATTGTTTTGTTCGATATTCCGCTATTTTGTATTCAGAGAATAGAATAAAGTGATAATGATGTGGTACCTTACATGCTTGTGAGTCACCAGTTCTTTTAGGTTGTGGTGGGGAATGGGGTTAGGGGTAAAAAAAAAGGTAAGAAAGAAAGTTAACATTAATAGTATTTATTGACATTTCCGTTGATGCTTCTTTAGCCTTGGAACACATATTGAAGTCATTATTTTTAAAACATCTGCTAAAATGTGTCAGTCAGACAAAGCATAATTGTACAAATAGCACCCCCATCAAAAACATTGTGTACACCCATAAATCTAGACAGAGATCCTGATTAACCACACAGGATTCAAGTAAAACACACATGCAGGATGAGGCAAAATGCTGTTAACAGCAGAAGTAGATTCTCCAGTGTGATTGGCTCGTAATTTTGTACAAATTTGGTTTATGATGCTATCCAAAACCGTTCAAATGCAGTTTTGAGGCAAGAGTGTAGCTTCACTTCATCCTAATCAAAAATAGCAATGTGCACAAGTTGAAAAACGAGCACTGTAGGTTATAGAAATGGTTTTCAGCTTCATACTACTGTACTTAATACAGCAGGAGTAACATTTGTAACAATATGCAGCATTTACAAAGCACTATTGATTTACAAATAGGTTTTCCCTTGAAACTGCAGCAGTACTTATTTTCAACAAAAGCCTTTAGTTGACAGCTACAGATGGGTTAATTTCTAAACATCCCAGCAACTGTGCAATGATATATACTTTATAGCTGCAATGTGAGTACTTTGTTTGTGGTACCAGAATCCCCCCCCCCCCAAAAAAAAAGAAATAAGGAAACATTGAACAGCTAACCTTCTTCAGGAAGCTGCTAAGTTCAAGAGACAGTCTGGCCACGGAACCAGATTTTGCGTGAGCTTCGGCCATCGCTCCAGAGAATGAAAGCTCTAACCCTCCTCATTTCTGTCGTTACGAGAGATGGCTGTGGGCCGAGAAGTGGTGCCAGTGTTGGTATGTGGTGTTGGAGCCACAGTTGACGTAGTGATACGCTTCCAGGCTGTTCTGCGACGTTCGCACCATGTGTGAGGTTTTTACGGAGGTTCTGAAAACACAGATGGGCACACAAATAAGGACAGAGCTGCTGCAAGCATGGAGAGCACACTGCTGACATTGGATAATGTCCATCAACAGGCTTTCCCACAACCATTATTTTTACTCTACGGCTGGTCCTTCAAAGTTGTATGTGATTATAGTACTTTGACCCACATTTTCTGGAAAAAGCATACGCGTTTAGTTTTCTTTGTTCTGCTTTTTGTGACATCACAGAATGGTAAACTTGATTGCAAAGAGGAAAAACACGATGACGACCACTGAACCAGAAATTGACGTTGAAACAACAACATAGGAAAGCGGTACGTCTGTGCTGACCGCTCAGTACAATATAGCTAAGTTGTCAGTTAAATCATCAACACTAATGTGAATGTACAACACAAACACTTTTTTTTGTTAAAATCTGAACAAACTGGATATTTGTGTGTCTCCTGTTGTAATGTTTTTGGGAAGTGAAAGTGGGTTAAGGGGTAATGTTCACAGCAGAACTGAACAGATCCACACTAAAAGCCTCTTTATACTCCTGCATTGCATCACGTGACCGACGCATAGGGCAACGCGGCCCCGATGCGGCACTAGTCGCGCACGCAGCACAAATTGTCACCGCGCGCAGAATGGCGGGGAGATCATCTCTCGTGATTGGTCCGTTTTAGTTACATGCTATGATGACGTATTCAGCTTTCCCCTTGGTTCTACATACCACCTACGCCGCTGCCGCCAGCTTGATCGATTTTGTAGTATAATTAAACACATCATCTGGTCTTCTAGGTCCATTTGTTCTAACAGACACTGTTCCACGGTCGCCATTGTTGTTGCTTTGTTCCGGAAAGGAAAGTAAAAACGACTACCGGAAATTGCCATAAAATACAGACGAAACTCAACCCTGTGGTGTCCTAGCCAAAACCAGCCGTAGGGACACCCCCGACTTGGAGGAGATCTGCATAACATTTTCAAAGCAGCGCGCGTCGGTTGCGCTCGGGTTTAAAGGCAACTGCCCGCGGGATAGCCGCAGTGACGTCAGCGCGGTCGCCACACATGAGAGTATAAAGAAGCCCTACAGGAGAAGAGATACGTACTGCATAAAAACAACGATGTTGTGGACCTTGATGCTGCGCATGGTGCAGAAGGCACTGAAAAGACACAAAAGGAGACAATTCAATTTAGTAAAACTAAAGTGAAAGCATCTTTTGTATTTTCACTCTTGTTGGCAGCACTTCATCACAAAGCATCAAATTAGACTTGTCAGTGTGCAGATCTATGTATTTGGCACAAGAGGCGGACACACAAAAAGACACTTGATAGGTTGGCAGGCACTACAGTGGAGCTTTGAGATACGAGTAACTCAATTTACAAGTTTTTTGAAATACAAGCCTTTGTTTGGCCAAATTTAATTGTTTTGCAAGCAAAAACTAGAGATTCGAGCGCTGTATTGTGGCAGTGAACACAAGTCAAGTCACTTCACAACAAGCAGCAGTTTTGCTGATGATGAACAATTCAAAAGAGGGTTTATGCTTTTTATTGCCACTCCCGGTCTTAGGTCTACTGTTAATCTACACAAAGAATGAATTGCACATTGTGTATTTAAAACATCAACAGCCTGTTTCACTTAATGCTAACAAACGATGCAAAATACCATAGACATGCTAACAAATAGCATCGGTGTGGCGGTGTTGTAACCCTTTAAGCAATGACAAAACAATACTCCCAGGCATATATTCTTTAGTCATTGCGAAAAATCATTGATGTTACAGCAGATTATAGAGTTGTGAAACAATTCTTCAGGTGTGTATCCATGTATGTATTTTACTCTCCCTGGGTGGCCGAGGCCCTACAACAGAAAGAGCAGCACAATGCCCATTGAATTGAAGGGAACATTTTACTAAAACGATTTTTTTATATTATATAATTCCTGTATTTTATAAAGTACAATATTATAGTGTTATTTTTCTTATTAAAAAACACTTAAGTAAAGCTGGAGCAGATTGTCCTTTCCATTTAGTTCAATGTGGTAAGATGATTTAAGATATGAGTATTTTGAGTTACAAACATGGTCAATGGAACGAATTAAACTATTATTTCAAGGCACGGCTGTATTTGTATGAAATCAATTAGAAAGTAAATTTTCCATAATATGTTCACTTTAAGATCCCGCCCTGCAGGTCTTTCAACATCTATATATTTGCAGAATTTGAAGCGTTATTTATTTATTTATTTTTTTGGGGGAAAAACAACAAATATTCTGTACGTGTGAAATACTTATTTCCCCTCGACTTGACACTTACAAGACGTACGCCGCACTACTGCCAATCTCCACGCTGACTGTGTAGTTCACCTGTACAACAAAAAGGAGAAAATCAAGCAAACAGAGTGTTTCCAAGCCACGCTCGATGACAACGAGATGATGATGATGATGTCACTAATGATGAAATACCTGACGCTCGCTAAGTGGTAAAACGGTGGTGACGTTGTTCAGATGATGCGTACCGATGACCTTCTTCATGTAGAGCACTTGACAGCTGACACTCTGCACCAGCACCGAGAAGAAGTTGGGGTTGCTGAAGTTAAGTGTGCTCTGAAGGGAAGATAGAGCGGGAGTACATTGGAGATACACTTCTCAACTGTAGGAGGAGCCCTGGAAAGCTGACTTTTTATTATTCGTATTCAGATAGATGAACACAACCACATAAATCTTTTCGGAGCTGCACTTCCCAAAACGTCAGTGAGACGTTCCGATTTTTGCGGAATTGTGATGTAAACAATGGGGCTAATTTACATAATAACCACCCGCACATCGAGCTTCTCCGCTCAGGACTAACCAAACTGTAAGCAGAGCTGCAGTGTTAGCACAGATAGCATGAGCATCATCAGTGTTAACTTCTGATAACTGGTTCATAGATTTATAAAAGTTGTTGATTTGGGGGATATTTGTGTACTAATTTGAATGACAAATCTAGTAAATTTCAGTAGTAGTGTATAATTGTTTTTATTTAAGATGGGTAAAAGACAGGGCTGACATCTTAAAAGGGACATGCTATGGAAAAATAAACTTTTGTATCGACTGTACAGTGTTCCTCCACATACTTGCAAATTTTCTTTGGGAAGGGAGCCTAAATTACTTCCAAATTTTGGCTTGGTCTCCATTTATAGCACGATCTCTGGAGTGCTGGCCAACCCATGAAGTGTGTTTCTGATGAGGTTTCCGTTGCATGCATCACATGCACAGATCGGCACACAAACTGACAAGTGTAATTCTATGGCTTAGCGATGACGTGGTGCCTTCGCAAGTGAAAATATCTATAGGGGGCTCTCTTTTACCTCTGGGCTGCCGCAAACCTTGTGGCAATGCCCTAGCTAAGCCTCCGGTCTATATGGTTAACAAAAGAAAAGCGCCAGAGGGACTAATTGAGAAGTGGCTCATATAAATGAGACAGAAGTGTTATGCATGCTGTACTTCATCATTTGTGTATTTTCACTGAAGAATGTCAGACTTTTTATTGCGACATCTGAGAACAGTTTTGAGTGATTCACGTCTTTACATTATTTGATGATTAAAACGTTAGGTAGTGGACTGTGCTGCAGGTTAAGGGAGAACATACCGTCAAGTTCATCTGGACCTTGTAGCTGGGAGGGTCGAAGTGCACCGTCACCACACTTATCCCATCATCCACCACGATCACCGATCGCGGGAAAAGGAAGAAGGCCACCAGCACAGAGGCAAGGAAACACAACACGGCGGACAGAACCACGTAGAGTTTGCTGGGACCGAGACAATGATAGTTTTGTGTTAGGTTACTTCACAATCATGTGACATGCTCTATTGTAGGGTATGGATAGATGACTTACGTTCTTTGAGGCTGCAGCCTTTGGTCGGTATACGGGATCAATGCAACAAGTTCATTGACTTGCTCTATTGGGGAGAAATTTCGAGTCACCCAACTTGCTGACGAAACGTTTGCCTGCAACAATCAACTCCTCCATAGCTATGTTACAATAGCACAAGACTGGCATCACTCCTGTACAGCATTTTCAAACACGATTTAAGCTCAGTAAAGTACACTTGTAATATACTTATGAATGTTCATTTAATAAAGGTCTCATGATGGCAAAAAAAATATTCTATTTCAATTATGAATGTTATTTAATAAATGTTTTAGGATGGAAAATTTGTTTTCCTAAGGAACACGTACAAACAAAGAAGTCATCCAGCATCGTACTACATAAAAAGACAACGGTGTCTGACCTTTGCTACCTCAAGAGTCAGATATTCATGAACATAAAACGTACCCTGGCAATCATAGTTATAAACGAAGTAGACAATAGGAAATAGGATTGGCCATTATGTCCATCAATCCATTTTCTATAGCATTTATTCTAATTAGGAACCTCCCTAACCCAGCTGAGCTTGGACAAGAGGAGAGGTACACTTTCGACTGGTCCCCAGCAAATCGCAGGGTACATAGAGACAAACAAAAATTCACATTCACACCTGGCGGACGACTGGTTAGCACATCTGCCTCACAGTTCTGAGAACCCAGGTTCAAATCCAGCCTCACCTGTATGGAGTTTGCATGTTCTTCCCGTGCCTGAGTGGGTTTTCTCCAGGTCCTCTGGTTTCATCCCAAAACATGCATGTTAGGTTGAATGAAGACTCAATTCCCCATAGTTAAGAATGCGAGTGCGAATGGTTGTTTGTTTATATGTGCTCCTGCGATTGGCTAGCGACCAACCAGTTCAAGGTGTACCCCGCCTCTCACCCAAAGATAGCCGGGATAGGCTCCAGCACTGCCCACGACCCTATTGAGGATAAGCGGTACGGAAAATGGATGGACATTCACACATGTGGATGTATGTAAAGTCTGTGTTCGGAATGGAGAATTTTGTCCACTGTGTTACCAAGTTGTGCCGAAACGGGTATTGTATATAATTGACAGTTGAATCAATTTTGATTTTTGAACTAAAGTACATTTCAGAGTTTTACTTTTGGTTCAGTACAGGAGTTGAATCAGTACTTTTGACTTTTACCAGTCTTTTTATTTTTTAAACACAAGTATCTGTACTTCTAGTTAAGTACAGCGTAAGGCTGCACAGTGTACCCGAACTTATAATATGGGGCGGAGAAAAAAAAAAAAAAAAAAAAGAAGATATTTCGCTTTCAAAAATCTTTTTATTACCAGTATTTTAAAGAATGGCTGTACACAGATGGCGAACAATTCTTAACAACAACAATTTTTAATTCAATAAGTGGCAAAAAAAGGCTTGCTTCAAGTTGGACAGTTCCCTCCAAAAGTATTGGAACGGCAAGGTGTCATTTCCTTTTTTTTTTGTTGTATACTGAAGAGATTTGGGTTTCAGATCAAAGGATGACTATGAGACAAAAGTTCAGAATTCTAGCTTTTATTTCATGGTATTTACATCTAGCTGTGTTAAACAACTTGGGACAGAGTTGCTCAGGTGTTGCCTTTTAGACTGATTGCTTAAACAGAGAGTGCTTGATTTTGGCTTTACCTGTGAAAAATGCATTTGCTGTTAAGCGAAAATGAAGACCAGACAGTTGTCTATGTGAGAAGAACAAATGATTTTGAAGCTTAGAAGAGGGAAAATCAATCACAGCTATTGCAGAAACATTGGGCATAGCCAAAACAAAAATTTACAATGTCCCGAAAAAGAAAAAACTACTGGTGTACTGAAGCAACAGACATCGAACAGGTCGGCCAAGGGTATCAACAGCAGTTGATGACAGAAACATTGTGAGCGCTGTGAAGGAACACGCAAAGCAACAGTCGTGACATCACTGCCAAACTCCACAAGGCAGGGATGAAGGTATCACAACACAGTGTTCGAAGAAGACAGAAGAAATTTACAGGCCATACCACAAGATGCAAACCACTCATCAGCAAAAAGAATCGGAAGGCCAGATTGGATTTTCCAAAGAAGTACAGAGATGAGCCACAAAAGTTTTGGAACAAAGTTTTATGGACTGATGTGACCAAGATTCAACTACAAATGTGATGGAAAGGCCAAAGTATGAAGAAAGAAAGCATCTGCTTATGATCCAAAACACACAAGCTCATCTGCGAAGCATGGTGGAGGCAGTGTCATGGTTTGGGCTTGGATGGCTGCTTCCCTAACCCGCACACACAATAAAGGACTTCATCAGGGGGAAAAAGTGGAAAGTCTTAGACTGGCCAAATCAATCACCGGACCTTAACCCAATCGAACATGCATTTTACCTCCTGAAGCGGAGACTGAAGGGTGAACCCCCCAGAAACAAACAAGAACTGAAAGAAGCTGCAGTCAAGGCCAGGAAAAACATTTCAAATGAAGAATTCAACAGTCTGGTGAAGTCAATGGGTCGCAGGCTTGATGCAGTTATTGCAAGTAAGGGTTACGCCCCCAAATCCATCCATCCATCCGTTTTCTGAGCCGCTTCTCCTCACTAAGGTCGCAGGCGAGCTGGAACCTATCCCAGCTGTCATCGGGCAGGAGGCGAGGGTACACCCTGAACTGGTTGCCAGCCAATCGCAAGGCACATACAAACAAACAACCATTCGCACTCACATTCACACCTACGGCCAATTTAGAGTTGTCAATCAACCTACCATGCATGTTTTTGGGATGTGGGAGGAAGCCGGAGTGCCCGGAGAAAACCCACGGGGAGAACATGCAAACTCCACACAGGCGGGGCCGGGGATTGAACCCTGCTCCTCAGAACTGTGAGGCAGACGCTCTAACCAGTCGTCCACCGTGCCGCCACGCTACCAAATATGAAATGTTATTCACTTTAAGTTCAAGTAATGTCTGTTCCAATACTTTTGCTCACTTGAAAAGTGGGTGGTTTCAAACAACTTTGTCCTGAGTTGTTTAACAAATGTATATGTAAATACCATGAAATAAAAGCTGGAATTCTGAACTTTTGTCTCATATTCATCTTTTGATCTGAAACCCAAATGTCTTCAGTATACAACAAAAACAAAGGAAGTGACCTTGCCAGTCCAATACTTTTGGAGGAGACTGTATATTTGTCCTTCCCAGTTGGAGTTTCGAAAAACTGACGTGAAATAAAGAGACTTAAAGAAAGTACAATCCCCTTCAAAAGTATTGGAACGGCAAGGTAAATTCCTTTGTATTTGTTGTATCCTGTAGTAGACTTCACACAAATGACACAACACACCTCTGTGCTCTAATGAACAGGTTTCTTTCCTCCACAGGTTATTATGAACTATCCAAACAATGAATCAATGGGAAAAAGAGAAATGTGTAATGCTTTTCTCAAACATGTTTTGTGACGAAATTATTTATTCAGTGAAGCACTTTTTACATTTTAAAAAAAGGCTACAAATCCCTGCAGCTGTGCAAGTCATTTTATATTTGTTTAATAGATAAACTGCTGTGTGAATTGTTTACAATGTCATTTTTTAAACATTTATCATCATCTCTATATTTGAATAATCAAAACAGTAAGATTTTGAAATTCCATATTTTGCCATGCATGATTCTGCTACTTTCACTGATCCGCTTGAGGTTTTTGCTGTGGTATCGCTTCAGTACAAGTATCAAGATACTTTAGTGGGGGTTTTGCCACCTCTAAAATGACACAGGTAAGCACAAACAGTTGCTGGGAGTGGAGAATTTTGCAAGACATAGCGTGGCGACTCCTGATGGGCCAAGCCGAAAGTCCCAACAACAAGTATTTCCTATTTGACGAGGCTAGCAACAATTTGCATGCTCGTGCTAATGTGAAACGCACCCGTTTGACTGACCTGAGGGAATGCGTCCACTTCCTTGGCACGCCGGGCACGTGATGCTGTCTCTGCCAGTGAACTCCACGTAAGGAAACTTGGCCATGTCTTCGCTCCTGACAAGCCCGTCCAAGGTGTCGTCGTCGTCGTCGTCGTCTCTCTCTGCCCGCGTCTCTTTTTCACCTCGCCGCCCGGAGCTCGGCCTCCGCGGCAGGATCGACGACAGTCTGCTGCCGCAGCGGCGAGACAACGCGCTCCCCATGGCGGGCGGCTCTCTTGCCTCCGTCGGGTTTCTGTCTCTTAGAGTGCAGGTTGGTGACAAGGAGCCATTTCATGCGCGCGAAGGACAACTTTGAAGGTTTTATTGCTTTGCGAGTATGCGGAGTGAAGTTCAAACGGGCTAACACAGACCTGTCGACCACCACCATCAAGTGAGGAACAAACGCGCGGTGAATCGTAACGGACGGACCGACATAAGTCAAAACTCGGCACCTATGATGTCTACTAGTTATTTACATCTTTAATACCTCTAAAGACGGACGCGTCTACCTTGTCAGTTTGTTCCCATCACAGCAGCACGAGGAGCATTCGGCGTGTCTTCGCTGAGGCAGTTGTCGTGTTGCCTTCACGTCACCTGCGCACGTTTACAAATTTGCCCGTCATCCATTTTTGGGCATGCCAACGCATTCAATTTGTGGCGTCTCGTTTTTTTTTGTTTTTTTTTTTGGAGCAAGCCACATGCCGATTTAGAAGAAACATCTGTATACATACATAGAGTCTTTAGTTCTTGGACGATCTTTGTTGATTTAATTGTCTTGAATGAATGGTGAATGCTTTATAATTACCGAGCAGCATTATAAGTAGACTTCAGGGGTGGACAATGTACGGACCGAGGGTCACAATGCGGCCAGCTCCATTCTTTAAACCCGGCAAACCAATTGTTTAAATGATCAAGATTCATTCACACTTTATGTACACCGTCGAAGTTCTCCCTGCCCTGTATCCAAAGGCCATGCCCCATATCGTGAGGAAATGCTGCCCCCTACCGTTCAGGATGCAGTAAAATATTGAAAACATGCAAAAGTATTGTGTCTCGTCGTCATGAGTTTTTTTTTTTTTTTTTTTTTTAAAGAGACATTTCTGTTAAGGGTTAATTATAGCGTTCAGTGTCTCAGAGGACAAATGGTACTTTTATAGTTATTTAACCTATAACAAGTTTTGTCTCAAGGGCTGTGTCCTCGCTTTACGACAAATACGTCGTCACGCCACACAAGAAGGCATACTAACTTAGTACATTACTTTCCAACTAGAATGAGTAAATTTTATTGCCTAAACATTCAAATATTTACAGCAATTAGGTCATTCCGAGGTTACGAACTGCGCGCAATGAGCTGGTTTGCGCAGCACAAGAAGGCACGCTAAGTTACCGCCTTACTTATTATTATTGTTATTATTATTTCTCCCCTCATTCCACTGTTTTATAGTTATGGCTTTGAAGTGTTTTTCATACCGTCGTAAACTGTGTTCCCTTACGCTCATACACGACCGTGATGGTTACTTTTAGTCAATCAGCACAAGAGGGCAGTGTATGCAAATCAATTCAACAGGACCAACTCACTGCTGTTTTTTTCTTTCAGTTGAACAAACGTACAGTATTTACTTCCTGTATCCTTTATTCTCTTTAATTAATCATTGACATCAGGGTGTTTACCGTTGCATTTGATAATGTACTAATTAAAGTAATATATTTCATTCCGCTTTTTAATGACAATATTTTCTTATTCATGCTATTTCATTTCTGCAATTTCTGCACTGGGGTTATTTAATGTATTATTTGATTAATTGATGATGATGATGTATTATAATAAATTCAATGCTTTGCTGATGATGGATGCCAGGTATTTATCATCAAATCATAACGACCTGGTTCCTAAACTGATTTTATGTGCACTCACGTTACTTTGAGGTACTGTACTATACTTCGTCTTCGCAACTTTATCTCTATTTTTGGTTACTGTATTTTGAAATAAATTTTGGAATAGTTGTATTTATTTATTTTTTATTTATTTTTATTGGGGGATGCACTTCCTGACCAAAATGCCCATATTCTGTATTTATCTGGGCTTGGGACAGTGACCAGTGAGTTGGTACTGTATTTGTGCAGGGAAAGTGGAGGGGAGTGAGTGACAAGTGTAATAAAAAGTATACCACATAGTTTTTTTTATCCCCTCCAATGCACATCAAACAAAAGGCCAAAACTACTTACTATGTGTCCAAGTACAGTCATTGTTTGGGCAACAGTCACACCCCGATGCATGTTCCAAGGACAGTTTATAGTGCTAAAATCCAGTGAACCTGTTAATTCGGTATCACATTTTTTCTGTGAAAGGCAAATTTATTTCAATTGATTTGCCATTTTATGCAGTTTCGGTCGGAGTGGGCGGTCACATACACAGCCTTTCATATTCCGTTGTCGTGTATTTTCTTAACTGTGTGTGTGTGTGTCTGTGTGAGAGAGAAAGTGGGTGAAGCATCTAGGGAAAGTACAAATAGAAATGTGTTTTATAGCTCTTGACAAACAGCCTTCACAGTGCCGTTATTTAGTGCGCTTAAAGGGCAACGTTGTCAGGCTTGTTCGACCGTGGTGGAAGTAGAGCAGCAATGTTGAAAGCCTTTGTTGCAGTGAAAACTCTTAGTTGTTTAAAGCAACATATTAAAAGCAGTTTTAGGATGCAACATGTAAGGATGTGGATACGAGCATTTCACCTTAATCCAGTGTTAATCTAAGGCACATATTTTACATTAGAAAAATCTCATGGTACATTGCAACTCACACATTTAATTACAACTACTACTAAAACTAATGAGTTTTCCAAGTAGGTGCTAACATAAATAGCATGTAGCTGAAAGCTTGAAACAACCACAAAGCATACCTATTTTGATATTTAAGACTTAAGACTTTAAACCTTTACAACAATTTTTATCCTAGATTTTTCAAATCTAATCCATAAAGTTGACTTGCATTCAGCAACCCATCTTCTTCGCTGTGCATCACCTTCATCAAAGGGTGTGTCGTCGTATTTTATTTCAGCTGTATTATACAGTGGTTAATCTATTTTTAACCTTGAATGAGAAAAAGGCTGTACAGTTAATAATGGTTTTATAATGGAGGCAACGTGATCCTGGAATAGATTAATTCAAGTTCAATTGAATGTTTCAATGGTAAACGTGTTTTGTCAAATATTATACTGAAGGAGGACAAGGGTCCCGGAACAGCCGGCGTTCGACATTATACTTTCCACTGTAATTACACTGATTAAGATTTTACCTTAAGAGAATAATATATTACTAAAGATGGTTTAAAAAATACATGTCAATTTTGGCAAGTATCGGTAGTCTGTCCAAGTGGTGTTGCCGTATGACTTGTGCGGCATATGATGTTTCTCCAGGAGCTTCCATCTACATGTTGTTGGGAAATAGTCCAGTTTGAGTGTTAAGATTAATTTTATTCTTTTTTTTTTTACTTTTCCTACAGTTCCTAAGTAAGCAATAGGCAAGTAACACACATGGAGCTTGGAAAGAAGACATATGGACATAAATCACTGTGTTGGCAACAGGCTTTCTCTGTGTGTGTGTGTATGTGTGGATATTTTCCACTGTGGTTTTCACCCTGTCATTTATCCCAGAGCGGTGTTGAAGTTTTGTGTGGGGACTGAAATTTAACACCAACGTTCTCTTGTGAAAAGTGAAACAGATTAAAATGTAGTGGTGACAAAGCTGCCGTCATCACCTACCAATTAAATTCTTCTCAAGTTAACATCACCTGGTACATTTGTAGACGCAGTGTTTTTGTTTTGTTTTTTATGTAATAATAATGAGGATGTAATGAAAACATAATGATGTGTTGAGGTGTGTTACCGGTTGTGACATTGATCGGCTGAAGGGACGCCTTGTCATTTCTCAGTAAATATATTTGAGCGTGAGCTTCCTCTGTGTGGTTTCCGGAAAGCTTTTCAAAGATTTCGATTCACTAAACCACAGTTGGTACCCCTCAGCCAGACAGGCCTTGCAGTGAAAGAACCTTATTGTCTGCTGCGTGTCTGCAAACATTCAGACCAAGTGAGTCAGTGGATTTGTTTTTCTTGAACGTTTAATGAATAATCTGGTACATTTGCATGGATCAAACCTGCCAACCTTGGGAAAATTGCACGTAAGCATTCGAGATCTTTTTCGACTTTTTCATGGCTATGGCTGCGATGTTATTCATAAAGAACTTGCACAGTGTAACAAATCATGTTTACCAATTTGAAACACACATAATTTCAATTCCATGACTAAATTGTCACTTAACCAATGAGTTAGCATGCTAAATATGGACACTTCTGCAATTATGGATGGTGTTATGTAATACAACATTTTTTAATGTTCAATATTGTCCCAAAGTTGGCAGGTCTAATTCGCATGTTGAACTTTTCACATCTTCCCCAGTCCTTCCCCCATCTTCCCCAATTTTTCCTTGCTACTTCTTTCGGCCCACCGCATACATAGCGATGTTGCCGAATATGACAGAATTGGACAAATGCGAACAAATGAGTCTGCAACTCACACCCACACACTTGGCGATTGACCCAGATTGACTCGCTGCAATGGAAAAAATGTGACCTCTGGTGTTCTTATTAGGAAATAAAATTTTGAGGCACCACTTATTATTTTGATGAACCACAAATGATTGTCAAGAATTGGATTACCCTGACTGCTGTAGCTATTTCATGATAATACAAAGAGAGGAAACAGGTGAGAAGAAAAGGCTAGAGTATGTATATTTCACAGGCTGTTGGCAATGATTGCCCCATGGACTGACTGCACTTATGCATTTCGGCAACAGAGACTCTCCACGCTTCACTTTTTAGCAACAGGTACATATGAAATTATTAATATATACTAGTTGCCGACGGTTGGCCACTCATAAAAAACAGTTGCAGAACCCCGCACACTAGGCGGCCATTCAGTCGCCTTCGGTCACGTCGCTCGGTGTGCGGTGGGCTTTGAGGAACAAAAAGCAATGTCCAGTTTACCATCTGATGAATATGAATGAATGAATACATATTTTTTGCATAGTGTGTGACGTAGCGGTAGTTGCCCTCCCTCTGACAATTTCATCAAGCTGAAGTAGCTTAGTATATTTCCTACAGAGCTGCTATTTGTTTGCCTTTTCATTAGGCTGCGAATGAAGCACTTCAAGCGAGAGCACAGCAAATCACTCTAATGAACAGCTGCCACCATTGAATCAGCTCTTATCACAGTACGCTCACACTCCTTTCTGCTGTGATTTTTGCCTCCAACTTTGTTGGTCTTTCACATTTTTTCTTGGCAGGCAAACGGCTCACATGAGATCTTCCAGCAGTCCAACTCAGTTCGGTTCATGTTCTGCATAAAATAAAATAAAAAAGGGGAAGGGAGGTGGAATTTCCCAAACCATTGTATTCGCATTATCCAAACATTCTTGCATGTAATAACAAACATTGTTGACTACCTTAAACATAATCTCTGAGCAAATAGAAAAGATCAAGTCGGTAAGAAGTCTGTAATAAAACCGTAGTTTTCTTGGATTATGTCACTTGAACACGCACACACACACGCACGCGCACACACTCACGCACACGCGCAAAAGGATTTTGGAGATTATGGTCTCAATACTGTGAGGTCATGGGATGAAGCTGCAGGGATGAACATGATTTTGGAAACAGTTCTCAAACATTCTTGTTTCTCTCAGTCACTACTACTATTCTTCTATAGACAGGTGTGTGTAATGCAGTCTGATTTTCTAACACCAAAGTTGGATTTACTTGTTCTGCTCTGTTTAGAGTTGACGGTGACCTCAGATGAAGGCTGGCCCGACGTGATGTAGTCGTGTTCTTTGGGTGGGTTGGCCAATCGAGATTGGGTGAGCCTCTCTGTATGTTAGCTTTAAACAAATCCATCCATCCATTTTCAACACCGTTCATCCTGGTTAGGGTCACGGCTGCGCTGGAGCCTATGCCAGCTGACTTCGGGCAAAAGGCGGACGACATCCTGAACTGGTCGCCAGTCAGTCGCAGGGCATATATAGACACGGACAACAATTTGTACTCACATTCACACCGTCACTGAGTGGGAACTGAACCCACGCTACCCGTACCAAAGTCAGGCGGGTGTACCACTACACCATCAGTGACGCTTTAAACAAAAGTCCTTTAGTTCTCACCATTCACGCAATAAAGGAAAGCTTCATGTGCCAATTTGGGGATTTAAAGGTTTTCCATGTAGGAGTGGTTGGTTTAAAATGATGTTTACAGGTCATGATCATGTGCAGTGACAAGATGACATTGACATCATGGTAATGCCTGAAGAAACTCCAATATGCTGAAGGCATAACAACGGAAAGGACAATTCGATATAATTTAAACAATTGAAATTCATTTTATTAAACAGTAGTAAAGAAACAGAATTCTTGGGGGGGGTAGTTGCGAATTTTATTAAAAAAATATTTAACATAACAACACAACCCAGACAGCGCATGGCCGGCCCGACCATGTGAGTATTTACATGACCGCTCACAAAGGTATAATCCATCCATCCATCCATTTTCTGTACCCCTCATCCTCACTAGGGTCACGGGCGTGCTGGAGCCTATTCCAGCTATCTTTGGCCGAGAGGCTCGGTACACCCTGAACTGGTCGCCAGCCAGTCACAGCGCACATGCTGTATAAACAAACAACCATCCGCACTCACATTCACACCTACGGGCAATTTAGAGTCTTCAATCAACCTACCACGCATGTTTTTGGGATGTGGGAGGAAACCGTAGTACCTGGAGAAAACCCACGCAGGCAGAGTGAGAACATGCAAACTCCACACAGGCGGGGCTGGATTTGAGGACCGTGAGGCCGATGTGCTAACTAACCAGTTGCCCACCGTGCTGCCTGCCAAGAAATTATTTTTAAAAAAAATTTAGGAAGTATAAAATCATACGGAAAAATGTTTATGATGTGTTCAATATGGACTGTTTTTCAGAAACTTCTCTGCCTTATGGCAGCTGCATACTCCGTAAACGCACTGTGGACATGTGTAGCTAATGGAATGCCCAAAAACATGCGTGCATGTAAACTGGATGAATTTTGAACTTATGATTGGATCCTGAATTGATATACAGCGACATGACAAAAATCAGCACTTTTCATGACGTTATTACTCTTGCAGTATATTGAGCAGTCTAATTCAGGAGAGGCGCAGCATTCCACACGAGTGAAAACATAGCCAACATGTCTTTCATTTCCTTTCTTTATTTTGCAATCACATCTGTTGTCTTGAAGACTTAAAGTGGATGGGACAGTGCGCAGCTGTTTAACAGACCAGAGAGACAAACTGTCATGTTTCACATGTACTGTAGATGATATTTTGCACCAGAAGCAAACTAAATTTGAGGGTATTGCTTGGATGACACACCACTGTGTGGGGCTCTCCTCTCTATTCATATAAGGAAGACTTGTCTGTAACTAAAGTGACATCAGTGCAGAATATGGGGGGGGGGGGGGGGGGGGGGCTGGGTGGTGTAGAGGGGGGCGGGGGGGAGTGGCAATTCCCAAAAGACAAACCAGATTAGGTGAAGAAGTCAGAAGACAACATGCCATGGCCGGAACAAATATAAACAAAACAAAAGATGCCTTTACACTGAGCTCATAGGGAGTCTCCCTTACATAGACTCAGCCTTTTCTGCCCTGAGAGGTTGACCCTAAAGACCAAAGAAGAACCATTAGCATGCTTATGTAAGCGCTCAGCTTTTTTGGCAAAGACCAAAAGTATTTTCTGGAACAGCCTCTTCCTTTTACCCTGTTTGACTTCATCACCCTCTTCCTGAAGCTGCTCCTCATCGTACGAAGGACTTGTTTGCTCAGTCGGCTCAGCGAGGACGCTGACCGGTGGAAATAATCAGTGCCTGTTTGCGGCACTACACCTCACTTGTAGCACGTACTGTGACTCCTCCACTTCTCTATCTGCTCTCACTTTCATGTCAAGGTTTTTGAATGTTTGCAAGCACTGATAAAATTAACCCATTTTACAGTGCTTCCTGCATAGCTGTGTGAGAAGATGAATTGGTTAATCATCACACAAACAAGAGAGGTCTCATCATTCTGCTCACTTTCAAAGGTCATATGTGTTGAGCCTCGCCTTATCCTTCTCTTTATTTCGTCACAGCATTTTCCGAGCAACCAGCAGTGACCCTAAAGTGGCATTTTGCAACAGTTTGACGATAAGAAATAAAAACAGGCTTCCCAGTAGCAACATGCGGCCTAAAGGCCTTTTTTGGTCATGTCGCTGTGATCAGAAGCCAAATAAGTCAGCCAGACTTGAAGCTACATTGCTGCTGCTTGACCGACCTCTGGCAACACTCCATCGGCATGCAGACCATGGAAGTACATTCTGATCCTGGTGATTGAAATTAAATTCCTTAACAGTGGAGTCATCTTCCCTCCCACGACGTGATATGTTAATGATATATATTTCCCTATGTATAATTTCTCTGTACAGCCACGGTGGACATCAAACGCTAGAGGGAGTGAAGTGCTAATAACCGGCCCTTGAATACAACATCAACATCATTCTTTGGTCGGTAATTGTCACATGCTTCACACAGAGAAAATCCGATGAGGGGAAAGAATGTTTTCCTTTTGGACTCACTGAGATCCAGAAGTACGTCCTGTACAACACTTCACTGTAGAAAATAATTTATAATAGCTCTTCCTGTCTGGCAACTCATGCATTTAAATACAGGGTATGGTATGAGCTGTTACTTTTCTCTAATATATTACATCATGTATTGGTAGTACAAAAAAATAAATCAATAACATATAAAATGTATCTGCATATATTTATCCACCCATTTTCTTTTAACGCTTATGCTCACTTGGATCGCGGGCTGCTGGAGCCTATCCCAGCTATCTTCGGGCGGGAGGCGGGGGTACCAACTAAAACCAACACATCAAGACATAACCTTTTACCTCAACTAGTCTGTGCTTGGTAGAGGTAATGTTTCGCTTTTAAAATGGTTTGGTCTCAAGCTGCACACGAATGAGCAACCAAAGAATTGGGGGGGGTTGACACATCATGCAAAGGCACTTTGTCATCGCCTAGGAAGCAGGCTGGCATTTCCCAGCAGTCTCCCTTCGCCTGTTTTTTTCTGCCATAATTTAGAGACCCCCAAGGACTTTTGCTTCCATAGTCCCACCCCATTTCTCACTCTGTGTAGTTCACTTGGACACAAATTTTTGAGGTTGTGTTACAGAACCGTTTTGCTCTCATACAGTAGGAAAATTAGATATGTTTTTCCCTTTGAACTGTGTGTGTTTATGAGTCACCTTCCTGGAACAGTTGCTGGGTCACACCAAAATTTGGAGCAATTTAACAGCAGACACTCCCTTCCTGTGATGGAATTCCTCTCGTCAAAAAGTGAATTTTCCAAACACGGTCTATATTTAGAGGCATGAAAAACAGCTTTGCACGATATCGCCACTTTGGTGGATAAGAATCCAGTTTATTTTATGAACTTAAAATGCACTACAACCAGGAGTAGGATTTATCCACCTGCCATACTAGTGTAAAAATAAGCTAACTTATTGTGCACTTGCTATTGCATTATCTTTAATGTCTTGTGACACAGTGGTGAATGTGCAGAGGTGTTCTGGGAGGTGAGTCTCTTCACATTATTATTATTATTATTATTATTATTATTATCATTATCCACTTGGCATTGCTCTATCCTTTTTGTACTGAGCACCCAGGACAGTGTTTATTCTGTGGCTGTCTTACGTGGGTATAGGTTGCGTTTTCGGTTCTGTGCTCGTCATCACAATTTATATCTTTGCCATCACTGGTACCATTCTGTGGTGACATAACAAAAACACAAAAAAACTCCATTGCCATAAAGTTAATAGTTTAGGAGAGTCCTAAAGTCCTTTAGATGTGCACTGAGCTGGAAGTTATGTGAAATAAGTCTTGTGAGCTATGGCGAGGTCCCACGCGACGTTAGTTTTATTTTTTTCTGACTATTCTGACCCAATTCAAAATTGTTTCAGGGCATTCCAATTTGGAGGTTCCATTGTAAATGAAACAAAATACACACATCAGCATCAAAAGCCAATCCAATTTCCTAATCCGATGCCAAATTAATGCCCCTTAGTGACTGTTGGACCTACGGGAATGACATTTGAGTTTTTGAGGCGATGTCATTACATCATTGCCACATAGGTTCCATATTATTGTGAAGATACATTTTATAGTGCTTGTTTATTTCCATTGTTTAAAAAAAGGAAAGAGACCAAAATATATTTCTATATTTTGAATAGACTGTGCGCACATTTAATTCTTCCTTGACTGATTGAAAAGCCTCCAGTAGATGTTCAAAAAGACGTTTTGTGGGCACAGGTGCTTAACAACAACATTCCACGATGGAAGCCAGATATCCTGTCCTTTTGTTTAGTCATGACATGCAACGACAAAAGCCTGGCTATTATATTAGATAGAGGTTAGAGGACCAAGATAAAATATTTTGGAATCTATATCATTAAAAGGAAGATACAGTATGTTAGTTAGGTTAGGTTGGTGTAGAGCTTTAAGATTTAATCATTTACTCTGCTCTGTTATGTGTTCGTCACTCATTTAAAGAGTGTCACAGTTAATGACTGAAGAGACATAAATGACCTTTGTGCACTCCATCGTAAATTGTATATTTGCTTAATCTTGGACTCATTATTGCTGTATTTTTAGCGGAGGAGAGATCGTAATCTGACTTTTTTCGGCTTGCCACTTTCTGGCCACAACTTTTTTGGGGGGGGGGCTTAGTTTCCTCGGAAACCAGACATGAGTCACCCGTGTCAAGTTTAGCCGATTCAGCCCTTCAGGCGAGTTCTTGGATTCCGAGCTCTTTCCTTCCCCCACCCAACATGCCTGGGAAATGAAAATGAAGGGGTTTGGGTGGTGGCACATTGCCTAGTTCTGTTCTTACTTAAGCTGCCCTTTGCCTCATTTACGTCACTGCCCTCACTCGCCCCCGATCTCTCTCGTCTCATGATATTACTTTCAGAATTCATCTGCTTTCTGTCCATCCTTTGCCCTCCCTTGTTTGTGTGTTTGCACTGACTCCAGTCCCAGATATGTGGGGATCTTATTTATCATTATTTTATTGAAAATATTGCATTTTCCCCTGTAAAAATGTACCGGTAGTATTCAAGTTAGCGAGACATTTAAGAAACACTCTTTTCATTTGTTGGTGTCAACATTGGCAGCATTACAGCACCAAGGCAAGTGATCAAAAAGGGTGTGGTTTCAACATTAACAGAAACACAACTGAAGCCTGATGTTACTCTATCTACATTACAGTAAAATTAACCTTTTGTTTTGTGCACCGTCCTTACATGCATGTCTTTATATGCATGATGTGTATAGTGCATGGACAAAGACAATGTATGCATATACAGTACAAGCTCAGTTCACTAAGCATCAAAATGAGAAGATCTTTTTTTCTACAGAACAATTGGTATTGAGAAAAGCATGACCTATAGTTTAAGACAGATTGTTTGACTTGGTTTCACTGTTAACAATGGTTAACTTGTGACATTTGCATGAGCCTGAGCCTACGGGAAGTGCATCTGCAAAAAAAATGCATTACAGTAGTAAAACAATCAGTAATGCAATGCCTTGCATAGTCCATGCGGTAGTAAGCCATTCCATTTGATTTCTTCTCATTTTAATCTATGGCCAAAGCTAGTTTACTGGCAGAACAACAGCGCAGTCACCTTCAGTGCCTTATTTTACCCTTATTCAGATGAGCACTCCATTTTAATTTCTTTTAAAAAATGCAGGTAAAGTATGATTCCGTGATTTTGTTATATATGAATGTTCAATGGGAAGTAGACCTATTAGGATTATTATAATTTTTGATCTGTTGTTTTGGCATTGTTTGCCAACAATGTGCATCCATTTTACATTTCCTTTCTCCTGTTCAGCGCCACAGACTGCTGGAGTATATCCCTGCTGGCAAAAGGCAGACTACACCCTTGACTGGTCGCTGGTCAGTCGCAGGGAATATATAGAGACAGGCAAAGTTATAAATTCACATTCGCACCATCGCCGAGTGGGAACTGAACCCACGCTGCCTGCAGTCAGGCAAATGACCCACTAAACCTCAGTGACGCCAATGCATAAAAGTAAGTCATGCTTATACAGTTTTGGTGAGGGTAACTTTTCCTATAGGAAAACACGTTTTCAAATGTATTTCACCATTTATATGCAGTCTGATATAGTCACATGAGTAGGTCTGCTCTTTCTTGTGACTGTTAAGTTATTGACCTTATGTTTGTCAAGGATGAGCTCATGGTTTGGTTTCTGATTGCAAAACACTTCCTGTAAGTAGTCTGTTGGACTTATCAACCACAGCTCATTAATTGTGCGAAATAAAAACGCTTCACTAAATTCCTTTAGTGAGTTTAAAGTTGCCTCATCATTGCTCCAACTTGTTTACTTTGACTTTATTTTGTCCTACTACCCTTCCTTCCGTCTGTGCAACCCCTCACACATCCGCCACCCTCTCACTCCTCCTCCTCCTATTCCTCACAAGGGAGGAGACTCAATGAATCGGATGACTGACTCTATGACGCGCACCCAGCAGGTGTGCGAGCCAGAAGGAAAGATGATGTGTGTTTGATTGTCTGACAGTGAGAGTAGGGAGAGTGTCTAGGCTAAGCCCATTAACGGTTTTACTGCAGAAAAAGGAGGCAGAGATGAAACAGCAGCACTTTACACAGTTGGACTCGGGCCTGTCACAGCCTGAAGAGAGTTCTGCACAGGGGGAACTCCTGAAGTCTAATTTAAACTGTTTATCTAAAGTACCCACAGCCAGTGATAACCTCTTACAAAGCGGCTTTAATGGTAGCATTAAAAGTCTGTCAAAAAAACAACTAAGAAGTAACTTACACTGAAAGTGATGCAATATCCATGCAACACTGACATGAAATGACCTTTAACTGTCTTTTAGCTACTTAATAAAAACAATAAAAGCTCTAAATTTGAAATCCCCGAAGGATATACAATTTGGAATTCAATGAACATTTTCTGGAACAATGCCTTTCAATTGACTCACAACCCTGGAGCTTGAAGCTTTGTGCGACTTCTGCTTAAATTCTGAACGACAGACAATTTTTGACTGTGAGGCGTTCGACTTCGGCGACTTCAGCGGTCCCACTAGTACAGAACCTTTCAACGATGTGGTTATCCGTCCATCTGGCCACAGTGGACCCAACTGAAAAAAATGTGGTACATTTTCAGTTACCCCACTATATGATGTCGCTCTTATTAAAGTTCTGTCTCTGGAGGTGCTTAGGTGCCATTAAATACTTTACCTGAGGTTACACACAGTGTTGTGTAGTTGTGGTACATTCCTCTTGACGTACACAAACCAACTA
Organism: Phycodurus eques; assembly: GCF_024500275.1. NCBI lineage: Eukaryota > Metazoa > Chordata > Actinopteri > Syngnathiformes > Syngnathidae > Phycodurus > Phycodurus eques. The sequence goes on from NC_084525.1 coordinate 16,960,882, forward strand.
GCCATAGACTTAAACATATATCAACCCCATCATCAGTGCTAAAGGAGATTTCACTCAACCTTCAGACCAATCAGACCGCTCATAACCTTGTCTAAATATTGCGTCCCCACAATGTCAAGCAGGTATCTTAGCATGCTGAGGATGTAATGCAAGTAAGGCAACCTAGGGGCTGACCCTCCTGGTGATGGCAGGCTTCTCCTCCTGGTTTGAGGCGTGATAAATCCTTTTCCCCGCTCTCTAGTTGGGTACTGAGGTATTGTTCAACCCGTTCTTTATGGGGCCTGCTGAAGAATTACTGGCATGCAGTGGTTATTCCCTTGGGTCATTTTAGTTTGCTCCTTATCTACCCATCTATCTCCTTAATGTGTTTAGTCCCACTCCCCCGCCCCCCCATTCCTCTTCTCTGGAATTCCCTCTCTTCATCCCTAGTTAGTCTGCCCAGCTTCTTTCAGATAAACTGTAATTTGAAGGGTCTGTCGGTAAATGACGGAGGCTATACAAAATTCCCATTAGCATAAATCAACACCTCTCCTAGACAGGGACAATAATCAACATTATTATCCTCTCAGAGGAAATTATCATTGAGTCAATAGACTACACGGTGCATCTGGTCCCAGCTGTTTCAGATTACAATTTAGTTTTATCTTCTTCTTTTCTCTATTTCCCCAACATGCACAATCAGAACACACCGAAATAAGTCTATCCATCGGCCACAACTACCCGGGTAGGCTACTGCATTATCCAATGAAAATAGAGTTTGACCCTACTGTACTCAGATGGACAGCTGGAATTAGCTGGCACCCGCATTGTGGTAGAAAATGGATGGATGGATTAAAATGTCAATGTTTTATATTCTGAATGTTATTTTTAACACCGTGATTTTTGTAATGTTTTACTTAAAAATATCAGTGGAATTATACCATATTTATCATGTTAATCATTTTCAGCGAAGATTGATCTGTGAGCCAGATGCAGTCCCCAGAAGAGCCAGTTGTGGCTCGCGAACCATAGGTTACCGACCCCTGGGGTTGATGTTCACTCAAAGCTCATAAAGTTTTTTTTTTTTTTTTGGTCCGACTTAATATGGGGAATTATGAAGTATGAGTGATTGAATTTCATTCAGTCTGGTTTGCCCTGAAGATGGTTTGTAGTTTGCCGCAAACTACCAATGTCTGTTGTTCTATAACACAATTATACATGACATTCCAAAAGTGGTGAGTGTATGTGTCAAATAACAGGCAGAACTAATAAGTATACAGACAAACATGGGTTGGATGGACAAGGCATGGGAATATGGCCTTCTGCCAATGTCTGAAATACTGCAGGTCAGAGTGTACATTTTTCAGAAGCAGAAAGAATTTACTTCATTCAGTACCGACTCGGGAGGATGTTGGCAGGAAGCCAGACAGGAAGCGTCTGTGACTGTTTTCCTATGCTTCGTGTGGATGTTTGCAAATTGGTCAGAGGATGCAAGGGCTCTTCGTATTGGGAGATGTTTGACATTGTGAGGCCCCTCATATCACCGTGATAAGTCTTGGAAATACTCAGCCTAGAGTTATTTGAAAATATTTAGATCCTTTAATTCACTCCCAAATCATACATAGGCATGATAGTACATCTTAATATGGGTGGATTTTTGTTTATGCTTTCAGTTTTTAGGGGTCCACCACCAAACCGGTTTTGATGTCCTTACTCTCAGACACCACTTTGCCATCCACCAGCGTTTGAGTGACCGTCACCACCTTGGTCTCGACCATCTTCTTATTGAGGGCATCCTCAAGTCTGGAGAAATAAACAACATTGAAGTCTATTTTAGCTGTCAATGAATCATGCAAATGCTTCCTGGGTTTGACTATTTTCTGAGCTATAATGATGTTTTGAAGGTTCTTGCTATACTTGCTCCAACTCACTTCAAGTCTTTCTCTCCCTCAAGCAGCCGCCTGTACTCCGCAATCTCAGCCTCTAGTTTGATCTTGATGTTGAGGAGGTGTTCATAATCTCTTCTGTTTTGCTGGATCTCAGTACGGATCTGAGTGAGCTCCTCCTGCAGCCTCAGAATGATCACATTGTAATTTTTCATCTCCATGTTGTAGCCCATTTCGATCTCCCGAAGTGTGGTCTTCAGGGCCTGTAACTGATTGAAAATAGGTTGGGTTATTTGATTCATCAATTATGTTGCTATCATCCAGATGCTTTATCGTGATATAAAGTTGAGACAAAAGTTACCAGGCTCAGTGCTGACTGCCGTTCAATCTCCAATGTCTGATACTTCCTCTTAGTTTCTGTCAGTACCTTTGTGGCTTCTTTCAGGACTGTGTTCTGCTCAGTTACTTGAACCTGCACCTCTGTGATCTGTGCACAATATTGATGATAGAGAGAGTTCATACCAATACCACTCTGCAAAGTCTCTCAAACTAATCATTCTGAGTACCTGGGACCCGTGCCATGCTTTGACCTCCTCCACATTCTTCAGTATGAGCTTCTCGTACTTAGCTCTCATCTCCTCCATGATCCAAGCTAAGTCCTGGCCTTTGGGCGCATCAACGTCCACATGGACTCCAACGTGAGTGATCTTGGCACGCCATTCAGCAACTTCCTTTTAAAAGAGAAATGAACAGGGAGTGATTTCCGGAGCAAAGCCTATCCCGTGTAATCAGTCAAATGCATATTTCAATTTAATTACATTTTATTTGTGTAGCACCAAATCAAGACAGAAGTTGTCTCGGGCACTTTACACGTGGAGAAGGGTTAAGACGACACTCCTCACTCAACAGAAGCAAGAAAAAAAAACTCTTGGGAAGAAACCTCAAGCAGACCCAAGACTCATTGTGGGGTGGCCGTGTGCCTCGACCAGTTGGGTTAGAGACTAAAAAAGGAGAGCGTGACTGAAAGAGAGGGAGGGTTAGAGAGAGAGAGAGAGAGAGATAGTTTGAAAATATAAATAATATAATAATAAACAATGCAGCGGCACGGTGGACGACTGGTTAGCACATCTGCCTCACAGTTCTGAGGGCCGGGGTTCAAATCCCGGCCCTGCCTGTGCGGAGTTTGCATGTTCTCCCCGTGCCTGGGTGGGTTTTCTCCTGCGTAGTCCGGTTTCCTCCCACATCCCAAAAACATGCAGGCTAAGTTAATTGAAGACTCTAAAATTGTCTGTAGGTATGACTGTGAGTGTAAATGGTTGTTTGTTTATATGTGCCCTGCGATTGGCTGGCAACTAGTTCAAGGTGTACCCCGCTTCTCGCCCAGAGATAGCTGGGATAGCTCCAGCACGCCTGCGACCCTTGTGAGGATAAGTGTAACGGAAGCTGAATGAATGAATAAACAATGCATATAAAACTTGGTCTTAGTTGTGGCGTCCGGCAGGCGTCCGTATGGAGACGAATACTCTCTACATGCTTTCCTTGTCAACTCTGTCAACTTCCACCACTATGCTGATGACACACAACACTATCTATCTTTGAAACCTGCGGTAACTAATCAGTTAACCAATCTTCAGGCATGCTTCAAAGAAATCAAGAGATGGAAGACCGATAATTTCCTACTATTGAGCTCTGATAAAAGTGAAGTAATTGTCCTTGGCTCCCATGACCTCAGAGGCAAAGTTGCTAGTGATATAGCTGCTTTAGATTCCTTTGGCTCGCCCCAAGCAGCACAGTGACTGACCTCTGTATCACCTATGACCAGGATTTATCATTATCACTCACATACAAAAAGTATCAAGGACAGCATTCTTTCATTTGGTAACATAAAGAAAAATCAAAAATGTCTTGCCATTAGCCAATGCTGAAAAACTAGTACATGCATTCATGACCTTTAAGCTTAATTACTGTAATTCTCACCTTGCAGGCTGCTCCAGCAAGTCGTTAAAGACTCTCCAAATGTTCCAAAATGTTGCAGAAAAGATATCGCCCCAGTGTTGGCCTCACCACAATGGCTTCCTATCAAATTTAGAATCAAATTTGCTGACCTATAAAGCACTAAAAGATCAAGCACCATTATGACTTTAACAACTCTTGGTGTCCTACCAACCTACTACAGCGCATTGCTCCCAAAACTCAAATTTACTTATGGTCCCCAGAATATGTAAAAATAGAACAGGAGTTATAACCTTCGGCTATCAGGCGTCTGTCCTATGGAGCCAGCTCCCTGATTTGGTCTGGAAGGCTGACACTCTCTCACTGCTTAAGAGCAAACTTGAATCATTCCTCTTAAATAGAACGTATGGCAACGCATTATCTTTATTCCTACTTCTGTGTCTTAATGTCCTGTGTGTCCTCACGTTAAATGGAGCACTGTATCCAAGTGTCAGACATTGCTGGACAGCATATAATAGTATTTTTTTTTTTTTTTTTTTTTTACACTGATGTTTGGGTGGTTGAATTGTGTGGATTAATTGTAATGCTCTGCTCTTGGCGCTCCCTCACAATCTTTTGGTTCCTTTTAAGGGTGATTAACTCTTCTTTCAGCGATTCAATGTCGCTCTCCAAGTACAGACGGATCACGTTGGTGTCATCCAGATGCTTTCGAAGTCTTGCAACATCAGCCTCCACTGTCTTACGCATGGATATCTCGTACTCCATCCTGTTGAGAGAGACAGAGACAGAGAGAGAGATAGATAGAGATACAAGAGACAGAAGACATTTCAGAGCTCAAAAACTCACTTGATCCTGAAGTCATCTGAGGCCAAGCGAGCGTTGTCAAGGGAGATAGCAACTTGCATGTTACCCTTAAGCCTATCAAGAATCTGAAACAAAGGGTGGATTCTTTCATTCATTTCAATGTGATGAAATGCTAAGGATTTTGTACATTGTTAGATTATGATGTTCAATTAAAAAACATTTTTTAAGTTGGAATAACTCATGAAAAGAAAAATGGGTTGTCTTGTTTATGGTGTCTATCAGCTCCACATAAAGATAAAGATCTGGAGGTCTTAGGAGGTAGACATTTGTGAAATCATAGATAAGAAAAGAGGAAAGAGATACAGACATTATTAGGGAACATTTATGATATAAGCTCCACGGACGGCTGTAAGGTATAACTCTACGGTGCAAAGTTTGCTATACTTTGAGCTCAAGCTAAAAACTTCAAAATGAAAAGAATGACTCAATTTACTTCTCCATTTTCTATTCCAAGTATCCTGTTCTGTGTCACTGTAGGGGCTGGAAGCTAGCCCCAGTTTATTTATGTAGACTACACCCTAGACTGTTCACCGGTCAGTCATGAGCGATTGTGGATGGTGCATTGGGAATTGGTCCAATGGAAGCTGCATGGCATAGCATAGCAATGCTAAATTGGCTCACCTTCGCTCTCAGATCTGCAATGATAGCATTGTATTTGCTGTAGTCCCTCCTCTCCAGTGGGGCTCTTTTCTTGATGGCCTCTCTGATTTTGAACTCCAGTTTGCTGTTGGCCTTCTCCAGACTCCTCACGGTCTCCATGTAGCTGGCCAGGCGGTCGTTCAGCTGCTGCAGGGCAAACTTCTCATTCTCGATGGCCAGGGTTCCGTAATTGAACCCTGAGGACTGGTAGTCATACCCACTGCTGTACCTGCTGCCAACCTGTGAGCCAGAGGTGGAAGTAGAGATCTGGGTCCCACGGCCACCTGCCCCGCCGTACACAGTGGGGGCATAGAAAATTGGGGGGTTCCGTTTTATAATCAGGGGCTCCATGGCCAATTGTTGACTGAGCAGAAGCGTACGTGGTAGAAATGTTTGGCCGCAGAGAGTAAAGCGATAGGAGAGTGCTTGAGTCTTATATATCATTGTGGAAGCCAATATTCCCTCTTGCCACTCCTCTCCAATCTATATTGCATTTTCACCTTTAACCATTTTGTGCAGACTTCGTCCGAGCAACACCCACAATGATGCAGACTGTCAAAGACATGAAGGTGTGCCGACAGTTTCACACTGATTGTGTTGACTAACTAAACTGTATGTGTGATATCCATGATGACAATCACAGCTAAATGGATGCTGGAAGAGTGATAATTACATCGACAAACTCATATCTGCACCTGCACAACCTAATCTAATGAGTCCTATATATTATAATCCTATAATCCTATATAAATGCTGTTGGGAAAAAAAACAAAAAACTAACAAAGATAATCATGCTTTGTTTAAGGCAAAATGGATTTTCTGATTGACTGCTGACCATTCCAGAGTGTACTCCAGTCTCTCAAGGTAATTTGTAATACCGGTAGTTTAGCGATAAAGTTTCGCTGGAATGTTAATGTTATATGTAGTGGTCCTGGCCATCATTTTTCTCTTGTCATCTTTATTATTTTTAGAAATCCTGTAAAGTGAATTTAGAGATTTATTTTTCTAAACACATTACACATTTGAAGATAATTGCTGACAACGTGCGAAATCTGTCAACTATACTACTGAACTGGAGAGATGTGGCATGAAACTGTTTTTCACCATTTCAGTTCTTAATTTTTGTTTTTGGGGCCATGGCTCCAACGGCGCCCAGTGACACACTTTGACATCCCCTCTTCCACACTATACTGTATAAGGACTTCAGAACCTTCTTTCCCATCAGAGGTTATCTGGTGCAATTCCGAGTTACTTATTATCACTAGCAAAGCAAAGCAAATGTAATTTATTTATATAGCACATTTGCTAAACAAGGTAACACAATGTACTTTACATAATGAAAAGCATTAAAAAATAAAGACAAAGAAAATAAAAGACGGCTTGAAACTTTAAAAAAAACAAAGACAATAAATTTAAACTCATTCCATTTGTGAGCAGCATTGCAGCTAAAAGATGCTTCACCGTGTTTGCATTGGACTCTGTGTTCCATTATTTGACCTGAGTCTGTAGCTATCAGAGACTTTAGAATTGGATTAATTTGTTCTGACCTCTTTGTTCTGGTCAGAACCTGGGCTGCAGCATTCTGCAGGTATTTAATGCTCTTTTGGGGGAGTCTAGTCAGAAGAGAATTAGAATAGTCAAGCCTACTTGAGATAACAGCATGGATGAGCTTCTCCTGGTCTGCTTTTCACATGCAAGCTTTCACTCTGGATATGTTCTTCAGCTGGTAGAAGGCTGTTTTAGTAATTAATTTGATATGTCTACTGAAATGAGGATAAGTCAGGTCGGAATCTGCAACCCCAATTCCAATGAAGTTGGGACGATGTGTTAAACATAAATAAAAACAGAATACAATGAATTGGTTGGCAACCAGTTCAGGGTGTACCCCGCCTCCTGCCCGATAATAGCTGGGATAGGCTCCACCACGCCCGCGACCCTAGTGAGGAGAAGCGGCTCAGAAAATGGATGGATGGAGAATACAATGATTTGCAAATCATGTTCAACCTATATTTAATTGAATACACTACAAAGACAATATATTTAATGTTCAAACTGATAAATTATTGGTTTTAGCAAATAATCATTAACTTTGAATTTTATGGCTGCAACACATTCCCAAAAAGCTGGGAAAGGGTGGCAAAAAAGACTGAGAAAATTGAGAAATGCTCATCAAACACCTGTTTGGAACATCCCACAGGTGAACAGGCTAATTGGGAAAAAGTGGGTGCCATGATTGGGTATAAAAGGAGCTTCCCTGAATTGCTCAGTCATTCACAAGCAAAGATGGGGCGAGGTTCATCTCTTTGTGAAAAAGTGTGTGAGAAAACAGTCGAACAGTTTAAGGACAATGTTCCTCAACGTACAATTGCAAGGAATTTAAGGATTTCATCAACTACGGTCCATAATATCATCAAAACGTTCAGAGAATCTGGAGAAATCACTGTATATAAGCGGCAAGGCCGAAAACCAACATTGAATGCCTGTGACCTTCGACCCCTCAGGCGGCACTGCATCAAAAACCGACATTAATGTGTAAAGGATATCACCACATGGGCTCAGGAACACTTCAGAAAACCAATGTCAGTAAATACAGTTCGGCACAACATCCGTACGTGCAACTTAAAACTCAACTATGCAAAGCAAAATCCATTTAACAACAACAGCCAGAAACGCCGCCGGCTTCTCTGGGCCCGAGCTCATCTAAGATGGACTGATGCAAAGTGGAAAAGTGTACTGTGGTCCGACGAGTCCACATTTAAGTTTTTTTTTTTTTAAGTTTAAGAGTGCGGGTACGAGACTGGCCTGCCTGCTGTCCAGACTTGTCTCCCATTGAAAATGTGTGGCGCATTATGAAGCGTAAAATACGACAACGGAGACCCCGGACTGTTGAACAGCTGAAGCTGTACATCAAGCAAGAATGGGAAAGAATTCCACCTACAAAGCTTCAACAATTAGTGTCCTCAGTTCCCAAACGTTGATTGAATGTTGTTAAAAGAAAAGGTGATGTAACTCAGTGGTAAACATGACCCTGTCCCAGCTTTTTTGGAACGTGTTGCAGCCATAAAATTCTAAGTTGATTATTTGCTAAAAACAATAAAGTTGATCAGTTTGAACATGAAATATCTTGTCTTTTTAGTGTATTCAATTAAATGTAGGTTGAACATGATTTGAAAATCATTGTATTCTGTTTTTATTTATGTTTAGCACAGCGTCCCAACTTCATTGAAATTGGGATTGGGTGAGCACACAAAGGTTTCAGACTTGGTCTTTGGTTTTTAGAGAGAGTGACTCTAAGTATTTACTAACGGCAAACCTCTTTACTACCAAAAATAATTTCCTTGGTTTTGGTGTGGTTTCATTGGAGAAAGTTTTGATTCATCCAGTTATTTATTTGTTTTAGACAGTGACACAGCACCTCAAATGAACGAGGCCCGTTTCTACCACTACAGCATTAAGTTAGATAGCTAGCTATGCCTATACTGTGAAAAAGTATCTTTCCCCGGATGCATGAGGGTTAAAATCGAGTATAGAGAAACTTTGGATGCAGTGGCAAAGACACAACATGATGACAAAATGGCCGACATAAACAACTGACCAACCCTACACAATTCATCACCTAATTGTGTGTGAACATTGTTTCACTTGATGACCCAGATTACAGTAGTTGACAGCTTGGTTTATTTAAGCTTGATTTTGCCTAACATTAGCCTCAAGGCTTGATAGTGGTTGGCATGGTGGGAGTCACGTGCCATTGCGGTCATCAAAGAATCCTACATTTCTAACTGGTACTGTAGGTACATTTAATATAATACCATGACAACAATAAAAAGTTGGCAGGCTATTGAAAAACTTTGGATGCACCAGCAAAGATATACCTATATACAATCCCTACATAATTCAAACATCTCTCATCACTTATTTGTTTGCATAGACTGTGAAGGCATGGGCCGGTATCAGATTCTGACTGTATGATAACCTAAAAAATATCATGGTGTGACGGTATTCCAATTACAGTGCTAAGATATATTATTTTGAAAAATTGGGGTAAATAATAATACACTTTTTTTTCCATTGGATGCTTTTATTTTTATCAGAATCAGAAAAATCCTTATTTGCCAAGTTTGTCCAAAAAACACACAAGGAATTTGTCTCCGATAGTTGGAGCCGCTCTAGTACGACAACAGAGAGTCAATTGACAGGGAACACTTTTGAGACATAAAGACATTGACAAAAACAGTCACTGAGCAATAAAGGGTTGCAAGTTATCTGGTAATGCCGACAATATTTTCAGCAGTTTTAATTGTCCGTTGCAGTTGGAGTTTGTCCTTTTTTGTGGCAGCACCAAACCAGACTGTGATGGAAGAACGCAGGACTGATTCGATGACAGGCAGGACGTGCTTTCTCAGAAGCCGCAGGAAGTACATCCTCTGCTGGGCCTTTTTGAGGACGGAGTTGATGTTGATCGCCCACTTCAGGTCCTGAGAGACTGGAATTCCCAGGAACTTGACGGTTGACACAAGGCAGCTGGACAGCGTGATGGGCAGCTGTGGCGAAGGATGCCTCATAAAGTCCACGATCATCTCTACAGTCTTGAGCGTGTCCTTTTCAAGTCTGCAGTAGAAGGTGTTCAAGTCGATGGCTACTGTGCTATTGTTCTCAGCTTGGGGGGGGATCATCGCTTGTAATTGGTCAGCGATTGGAATGCATGCCAGACTAATTTAGAGTCGCTAAATAGTTTTTCCAACTTTGCTGCATAGTTCCTCTTTCCAATGTTAATTTCTTTAGTCAGCAGGTTTCTAGCTCGATTATACAGGGCCCTGTCCCCGCTCTGATATGCGCCTTCCTTAGCTTGGCAAAGTTGCTTAAGTTTGGCAGTGAACCACGGCTTGTTGTTGTTGAATGTGCGCAATGACTTTGTTGGTACACACACCTCTTCACAGAAACTGATATAGGATGTGACAGTGTCCGTATATTCTTCCAGGCTGCCAGCTGAATTTTCAAAGAAACTCCAGTCTGTGCAGTCTAAACAGCTTTGAAGTTCCATCTTTGCTTCATTGGTCCAATTTTTCACTGTAGTCTTCGCACATTTCAGTTCTTGCTTGTATGTCGGTATTAAGTGACTTAAGCAGTGATCAGACGAGCCCAGGGCTGCACAAGGTATGGCATGGTATGCGTTATTTAGCGTAGTATAGCAGTGTTCTAAAATGTTATTTTCCCTGGTAGGACAGTCGATGTGCTGCTTGTATTTAGGGAGTTCGTGGTTGAGTTTAGCTTTGTTAAAGTCCCCGAGAATAATGAGAGGTGAGTCCGGTTGTTTTTTTTCAATTACGTTTACTTTTCGGCGAGCATTAGCATTGCGGCGTTCGTGTTAGCTCTAGGCGGAATGTAGACACCAGCGAGAATGAATGACGTGAACTCACGACGCGAGGAGAATGGCTTATAGTTCAAAAGCAGTGACTCCAAATGCGGGCTGCAGTGTGTGCTGAGCTCCGTGACATCCGTACACCATTTTTCGTTGATATAGAAGCATATCCCGCCGCCTTTTGTTTTCCCTGATTATTCCATGTTGCGGTCTGCACGGTGAAGATGGAAGCCAGAAACCATGACGGCGCCATCGGGTACAGCCTCACAAAGCCAAGTCTCCGTAAAGCACAAAATATAGAAGGTTTTTTACATTAATAAACATCAATCCATTTTCTGAACCGATTATCCTCAATAGGGTTGTGGGTGTGCTCTTAAATAGTGCTACAATATCTATAAAATATAAAAAACAAAGAAGTATTTACAATTTACAACTTTTTTAGGCATTTAAATGTTTTCTATAAAACAAATTTAGAGTGAAAAGCAGGATGACTACAAAACACACAACACAAGAAAATATAAATATAATTATGTACAACCATATTGGGGCAATTGTTCTGATATTTTCAGAGGTTGAAGGTCGATATGTCGATACATTTTGGTGATTATTTTTTTTGGGGGGGATTAAGTTTAGTACATTAATCTCCGTATAGGTTTTTCTCTTTAGTGAGCATTTAGAGTAGTCATCAAAAGGACTCCAATGAAATTTCACTGTGACTCCTTCGTGACCCGGCTGGACCACAGGAGACCCTAGGAGACGTTACGGACACGTCTCCGCAATCAGAGGGGACTTGATTCGCCATCACGTGGCCAACTAGTCTATAGGCCAGTGAGATAAGGCTCTAACTATTCCTTATCAGCGCATTTGTCTCACCTTTGCATATGTGCACTGCTGCCCCTTCCCCCTCTGCTCAGCTGGGCAGCTTGGCGGCTCATCTCAACTTCAAAGAGGTTGGTTGTATAGCGCGTAACAGTTTTGTTTTTGCAAGCAGCTAATCATAGCAGGGCTCCTCCGCTCCCCAAAAAGAAATAAAAATAAAAATAAATAATTACCGGCAATTGACAATTTCAGCGGCGATTGAAACCTTGACGTTTTTCAAAACAGCAGTATACCTTCAACACGGTAATTAGCCCATCCCTTGTGTAGACTTCTGGAAATAAAACCAAGACTCTTTCACTTGTTGACGCAGCATAGCTGACAGTTTAGCTTGCTTTAGTGTAAACAGTAGTGAGTTTGTCCAACATTAGCCCAAAGGCTCGATAGCAGTGAGCACAGTGAGTGTCGGCTGCCGTTAATCAAAGAATCTAACATTTCTGATGTGTACCTGTATTTATTGAACAACGTGTATGTTTAATCAGTGCATCACGATAGCAAAAACACCACAGTCACAATTGACCGATATCCAATGAAGATATATATTTTATGTTACTGAAGAGTACTGAACTTAAATGTAAACACTGAAAATGGGGATATGTGCTGTATGTAGTATGCAACATGCATTTTCATTCTTTCTTTCTTTTTTTTAACCTGTCCTTTTCGGCTGCATGGCCTGGCAGAATGGTGGATCTGTATGCTTTGAACACAAGTAACATTACAACAGTCATTCGTAGATTGGGGGGGCACCTGGTGAGGACATGGCATTGGGTCCCTGCGGCCCCCACTGGGTGGCCGGTTGTCGGTTGGGCCTCAGTGGGGCCGGGGGACCGCCCTGGGTCGTGTCCCGTCCACCGGGCTGCTCTCGGGTGGACCCCTGGGCCTGATCCCGCCCCTCGATTGATTGGGTGGGGTCCTCAGCCGCCGCGGTGCGGCCACAGCAATTACAGGACACTTCTGTCAGTCTTTGTGCATGTAAAACGGTATCAATTCACTTGCATGTATCCGCAGACATACACCCAAAGGACTCTTTCACTGGGTGTGGGGTCACGCACTTACTGTGACAAATAACTCATGGATATGCAAATTGCTTGTGTATTCACTCACTTATACTCTCGTCCTGTAGACTTTTATAATTCACATAATTAATGCCACCACACTTCAATTGTACAGTCGGATTCACGACCTTTGTCCTGCATGCTTCTTCTCTTGTCCTTGCCCTGTTCTATCTTGTCCTGTCCTTCCCTCACAGGGTGTAGCACTACAGCCCCATTCAACACTCATATTTAATGTTTCATTGTTGTAGATAATGTAATGATTTACTTCTCTCATTCTGTTTACAATTACTGCTTTGTCTTTGTTTCTCTCTCCCTTCTTGAAACTTTGTTCTGTTCGACTAATCAAGTCTGATTCTCAATTAACCTCAATTATAATACCACAGCGGAAGCTTAAAAACTCCACTGTGACACCGTAAAACTGTTCCGGCATAAAAGGGATACAGATTTTCCAGTCTGCTTCACCTAATTTGGCCGAACAGGAAAAAAATAAAATAAAATTCCAAAGGGACGGCACGGGCCCACACCACCGCCCTCCACGCCCAGTGTATGGTACATTAAAATTGGAGAAACTGGGTGGGGGTGAGGCGAGACAGTCAGAGGGCAATACTGACCCACAACAGTCAACCCCACCCATGCCAAACAGCACCCCAAGTATGTGCGAAGGTATGTAATGCATTAAAAATCCGTATGAGAAAGGCATGGCGGGCCAGAGAGCCCCTGGAGTGCCGGGACACCTGGCTGAGTGTCCGCCCAAGCCCGACCCTGCCCTCCCCCCACAGACGTGTGTATGATGCATTAAAACTGAAGGACCAGCAGTTTTCTAACACTGCTAAGCGTTAAAGCTTACCTTCAACAAAGTTTTCCGAACAAACATGAATATATAGATTGGGTATCTGGCATGATTGAAAACATTTTTGGTGATTCGTGAAAGCCACAATCTCTGTCTTCCTTCACAAATGTTCTGTCTTCTCGCCTAATTCTTTATTGGTCCCGCTAAGCGGTGAAATTAAATTGTTTAATAGAGTCCCAGCCCTAGTATTCAGTTATATTAATCTGCCGTATATAGTTGGGGGAAAAAAACAAAAACAAAACAGATGCACAAACCCTGGAATGAAATTTATTGATATGCCTGAACCTCACGGTACTACAGACAGACAGAGTTAACTGGACAGATAGAAAACCCAAGGATGTTAGAAATGTGATGACTTGTAATAAAATGGCCATTGTATTACTTTCTTTTAAAACATCCCTCATCTCACCTCATAATGTGAGCAGACATCTGCAGGCCAGCATACAAACATAAATAGCAGAACGTCTATGATGAAATAAATAATAGATGATATTGTTTTCTTCTGGTCCAGTTTTCAATTCAGTCAGCTTGTGGGGGGAGAGTTGTACTAAAGAAGTTAATTACTGCAGTGGTATTAGAGTTTAAGCGTTAGTTACTGTTTAACTAAGAAACCATGAGCCAATTGGAGCAAAAGATCCGTTTTGGCCAAATTGAGTTTATTGTTATTATTGTTGCCGCAAATGTTTTATGGCTGCCTCTCTTGTTCAGAGGTTCTTGGTCTCTGTGCTGGAGGACACAACCTTGCCATCCACCAGGGTCTGTGTCACTGTCATGACCTTGGTCTTCACTGATTTCTGGTCTTCCAGAGCATCCTGAAGCCTGAAAAGAGAGGAAAAAAAACCAGGAAAATATCAAATATAAGGTCCTGCTGCCGAATTCCCATTTTTCTGGACGAAGTAATCTACACACTTGAAGTCTTCTCCATCCAGTAGCCGTCTGTAAGTAGCAATTTCGGCCTCCAGCTTCATCTTCATGTTGAGCAGGGTTTCATAGTCCTGGGTTTGCAACTGGATGTTGTTACGAAGCTGTGTGAGTTCAGCCTCCAGGCTCAGGATGACGCTGTTGAGGGATTCAATCTCCATGTTGTAGCGAATCTCGGTGTCCCTCAGCGTGCCTTCCAGGGATGCTTTCTGCAAAAGTCGTAGGGATACGAAGCAAAGGGGTTAACACGTGAAAACAGTAAAGCCAGCTGGCAGATGACAGCACCATAGCGACGGGTCAGCCGTGTGTAAAGCTTATGCCAACAAAGTCCATGTGTGGGTGCTGAGTTGTGCATTTCAGGGAGCTGAGATAAGCGTTGTGTTTAGATCAGTCAAGTGTGTCGGGTAAGTCTCACCAAGCTCCTTTGGGACTCCAACTCGATCTCCAAGGTTTGAAGCTGTCTCCGTAGGTCATTCAACTCTGTCTGTGAACTCTTCAGGGCCTCTGTGTTCACATTGAACTGGGTCTGCACTTCTGTCATCTGAAATCAAGATTTGCGCATAAGCTAGCTCAACCAAATGCAGTGGGCTCGGCCGACTTGTAATTTATTTTCAGATAATTACCTGAGATTCATGCCATGATTTCAGGTCATCTTGGTTCTTCTGTGCCATCTTCTCATACTTAGCCCTTATCTCTGCCATTATCTGTGCGAGGTCCTGTCCTTTAGGAGCGTCAACATCTACGTGGACTCCTGACTGGGCGATCTGGCTACGAAGCAGTAGTACTTCCTGAAAGAAGCAGAAATACAGTTGCTGTAAACGCATGATGTAACACATCCAGAACATGATATCTTTCAAACATAATCTCATGCCTTGTTGAGGTAAATAAGTAAGGGGTTTAGTAAAAGTATATTAGGCTTCTGAATTTAATGTCTTTGATCTTTTGTCAGTGGAAAAATATTACCGGTATTGCTTTATCAAAATAAAGCCCACATATCATGTTAGCTACCATCCATCCATCCATTTTCTGTACCGCTTATCCTCACTAGGGTTGCGGGCGTGCTGGAGCCTATCCAAACTGACTCTGGATGAGAGGCGGTGTACACCCTGAACTGGTCGCCAGCCAATCACAGGGCACAGATAAACAAACAACCATTTGCACTCACATTCACACCTACAGGCAATTTAGAGTCGCTAATTAACCTACCTTGCATGTTTTTGGGATGTGAGAGGAAACCGGGGTCCCCGGCGAAAACCCACGCAGGTACGGGGAGAACATGCAAACGTATGTCCACGACTATTCTAAGGCAATATTCATTTCCGCTTTGGCTTGCAAAAGATCTCTCTTTGCCCAAAATATTTTTGGAAAACACATTTCAAGGTTATAAAGTCTAACTGTGTCAAAATGTCTATTACTCCAATGTCATTTTAGACAATCAGAAATCAGAAAAGATGTATTGCCAGAAGAACAAAATTAGCAAAATGGGTAGTCCAATGGTTCTAAAAATATCCGTTTTATATGGACAGGTCTGTGGCAAAAATGAATGTTTGTAGTTGTACTCACGTTGTCATGGTTCTTCTTGAGGTGAATGAGCTCCTCCTTCAGGGTTTCGATCTCGCTCTCAAGGTTCATACGGCTCATATTAGTGTCATCAATCACCTTCCTCAGACCAACAATATCGGCCTCCACGGATTGGCGGATAGCCAGCTCTGACTCAAATCTGATCATAACATATTGGTTATACAGTATGAGAAAGATTCTGATGAAATGGGTCAAATTCAGAGACTGGACCTACTTTGCTTATCTGAAAACATTTCACCTGACATTAATTGGTAATAATTTAACATTAAACTAATTTTGTATTGTGGTAACATACAATAGCCATCTGTCTCTAATATTGTTTAATTTAGGACTCAAATGCAATGATGATGTAAAAGTGACAATTTATCATTACATAACAACAATGATCATGACAGGGATGTATGTATTCATCCTTGGGGCCATTGTGCAAACAGGTTCTGCTACAACTGTTTGGCTTCAGGTTCTCTGTTGCAGCAAACAAACACGCCTTACTTCACTCTGAAGTCATCGGCTGCCAGGCGAGCATTGTCAATGCTGAGGATCAGGCGGGCATTGTCCATGGTGGCATCAAACACCTGCAACAGGTTTACAAAAGAGGAACGCTATTGAAATTGAAAACCGATGATATGGTGGAACAAAAAGCTATCTGTTGACATTCACGCTGGAAGGCTTTCAAAGAGAAAAAGGATGGGGACTGCCTTTAAGTAGTATATATTTTGGTTCATACATATTAGCTTAATGGGAGCATAAAAACAATAAGAAAACGCTATTAGCAATTTAGCTCTTCTTAAATGCAATACATTTATCTAATAGCCAACCGCTCTTGACCAACATCGTTTGTACATTAACATTTTGGATATTGACTTGAATGAATTTAGTTGTTTTGCTTTACTACTCTCACAGGCTAATCCTAAATCTTTATGCTAAGATAAACATGTGAGTAAAATACCGTAGGCATTATTCATCTTCATAGTGTGTTATTTAAAAATAATACACTATGAAGATTTTTTTTAGCATAGCATATCCTTGTGTTCAAAGTCATTTTAAGGTTTTAACAAAATGCACAACTTCTAAAGTTCTGTTGGGGAAAAAGTCAAACTATTGTTTTGTTTAGTCCCAATGCGAAAGTGAGAGCGACATTTGACTTACTGACTGCATGTGTGCATTTGAACAGAAACATGGTTGGTACTGTTTACTTTTGAAAAGACTAAACTAGATAAATGCGGAGGACATCCAGGTGAAAAAGTCCAAGAGCCAATGAGAGACTGCCACGAAGTCAACTGCTATCAGGCCTGCTTCCAAACAGGATACATAAGCCAACAGGATGGGGGCACGTGATTTGCATAGGGAAGGTGGGAGTCGAGGTCAGGGTGTGTTTGTGTGTTTATGCTCGTGCCTGTGTGTTTGCAATGGGCCGTTGACTTAAGCGGCGTGGTTGTTGCTGACGTTAGAGTCTGTGTTTTCTCAAATGAGAGTGGAACAAAGCATTTAAATAATTTTTGCATTCCACCAACAGAAAAATGGAGAATCTTCTCTTATTTTGACAAATGCAATCCTCTGAATAGTAGATTAAATACGACCATCTAATAATAATTCTCATCTGCCCTCTCGTGACAGGTTTTCAGTATGTTAAGTGATAGCCTTTGAATTGAATAAGTGTAATACTTCTATGACCCTGACCCAATGCTATTTGTGTTGCTCCCTACAGTATACTGTATATACTATACATAAGAGCCCATTGTTTTCCATCCCATTTCCATTTGCCGCAGTGAGGCTTTTTCTAGATGGATTAATAATTAAGAATAAATAGCTGGAATGTTGGAAAGCAAAGGTATGAAATTGCTGTGGTAGAGGGATTTATAATCCAGTTCTTTTGCTGGGTATATATTCTTATGTTTATGTTCTTAATAAGTAGAAGCTTTTTTCCATAATCGTGCAATGTCTTGATTTCCGTTTTAGTATTTTTTTATCAGAGTGTAACAAACAACTCTGAAAGCACTAAATCACTTGATACACAATTTTACTCAATGCAATGAATTAAAAGAAATAATTTAAAATCATGAAGCTGATGCTTTTGGTCCTTGGGACTTTTTGTTCTGTTTGTCTTTGTTTTCCGGCCTCTTTGACCCTTCATGATCTTTCGCCATACTGCTTCCGGTCCAGCCCCCAGTTCCTGGCCCACAGAGGAACAGGAGGTTGGGGGGGCTTTGCCACGGACCCATAGGAGGCCAGTCTACTCTGTCTGCTAGGTATTCACTGCTGATGATTAACATTGACACCTGACGGTTTTCTTGCTAAATAACACTCACTACTCTTCTCAGTTAATGTCTGGCTCTGGGTTTCATTCATGCATTTCACCTATGATCTCACCACAACATCCAGCCTGCCACATGGCTTTAGCATAAGTGACATAAAGTACATTACCCAAATCCGTCCTCACCTTCCTCCTCAGGTCATCCAGGATGGCCTGGTACTTGCTGTAGTCTCTGAAGTCAGGTCCGCTCTTGGCCATGGCCTCCTTGATCTTAATCTCCAGCTTCTGGTTGGCCTGCTCCAGGTTCCTGACCGTGTCGAGGTAGTTGGCCAAGCGGTCGTTGAGGTTCTGCATGGCAAACTTCTCGTTGCCCGTGATGTTGCTCCCGCTGCCGCTCACCTGGATGCTGCTGGAGAAGCCCCCTGCTACTTGGCCCATTCCCGCTCCCAGCCCACTGCGCACGCTGGATGAGATGCTGACACGGTTCCCCCCGGCCCCACCGTGGATGGTGGGGGCCCTGTACACAGAGCCTTTGCCACCGGACGAGGTGTGTACCGAGTATGTAGTTTGCTTGGAGGTTTGCATCATTGCTGGAGAGACTCAGAGACAGAGGCACAGGCTGGGCTGTCTGAAATGGGAACTCACAGACACAAGGCAGAAAGAGAGGGGAAGCCGCTAAACTATATAAACCTTTTGGGCCCTCAGGTCCGCCCATCAGACCACTCCCCCTCACCCTCAGTTACCTCCTCCTTTTCCACCGGCCTAAACCGCACCACTGCTTCTAGCATGCCTTTGTTCCTTACAGTTTCTCCTAAATTGGTAAATCCACAGCACAACCCTTGGTTTTGAGTACTTGATATCTTTATATTCATGTATCGTGTATATACAATTGAACAGAGAGCTCTACACTACAAATGCAGTCTTACAGTGCTGAAATATATACAGTATAATAAGTGACAAAACAGCCTTAGCCCTTGTCTTTTGAAACATTTAGACTTTTTTTTTGTTTACACATGATATAAAATAACATTTTAAACTATATTTATAAAAGCCACACACAAGTAAAATTGCAAAGGTCATAAGGTCAAGCGAATAAAGTTTTAATATTCCACTAGTATAATTTCATTTCACAACTTTATTGTCAAAAGGTTTCCTTTTTTTTCGAAAAAAATTTTTTTTTTTCTTGTAGTATATGAATTTTATTTTTTTCCCCCCATAATAACTCTTTATGTTGTTGTTTTTCCTTATCACAAGCAGTGACACATGACATTCTTTACTGTTACAGGATTGAGAAACAGCTCTTAATTACTCAAGCTGTTTCTCGATCCCATTTCCTCAGCCGGGTGACACAATGTAAGTTCATGCCCCACCCGCCAAGAGGGAGACTTGTCACATGTTATGGTTATGTCAGGAAATATAGACATGCGTCACATCAAACTCCTGATCATTGAGAAATTTTGTAAAAATGATCAAGACTCTCATACAATAGTTTGTTGGATTTTAATGGTTTGCAAGTCAGAGAAATGCTAGACAGTTTAGTAAATACGTGAGACTTTGTAATATATTCATACACAAAAGGTCAAAAAACAATAACCAATTCTCCACTTTGCAAATGTGGCGAAATATAATGTTTTTTTAAAAATATTTTTTTCACGGCAGTACTGAACTGTTAATAAAAATTAAATATACTGTAGTAATAATGTTAGTTATAATCATCATCATCATCCTCATCATCATAGCTTTGATTTGTATAGTGTCTTTCATGGGACCCAAGGACGCTTAGAATAACTCATGGGGGGTAATTAAAATGTTGAGTATGTTCGGTATTGTGCAGACTGTCAACTTGACTTTACTACTCTACAGGGACGTTTAAAGCTTGTTGTTGACTACTCACAAATCACTTGTTTTTGGCTTGAGGAGGAAGCAGAGCTGCTTGGAGAAACAGATGAGTGTGCTTTGTGAGTCTATCACCTTATTTGATTTAAATTGTCTTCTATTTCTGAATGTGCAGCTTTGGTAAGTGAGGCAGAACCAGAGAAGAAAAGAGTCAGGCTTCAGCAGGAATTGTCTTTTTTTCGGCGTGCAGTATCAAATTGGAATGAGAGCAGGGAATTATTCCACTCCACACTAAGAACTCAGTGATTATTTGCAAACACCGCAAATTCCCACCACGCAAAACCGGCTGCTGTGGTGGGCCGAGAACGAGGACAGATTTTCCAGTTTGGACAAATTGTGCAAACATTACCTGACTGTCCGAGCGGCAAGCACACCGAGCTAGAGCATTTTTACTCTGCCTGGAAATGCGACTGCCCATGCCGATTCTCTTGTTCTTGTTCTCATGTTTCCTAAATGTATATTCTGCGTATATTCGCTGTTGCGGTATGTACTGTCTATTGTCGATTAATTGATTATCGGTATTGCAAAGCATTACCTCTTCCTGTGTGTTTTTTTTAATGATTTATAGTACTATACTGAAAAAAATACACATTAGTGTTGACCTATAAAAATGTGTGTCGTGCAACCCCTTGGTATGTTAAGCAAGCCATTTTAGCCTAGGGAGAAGCTAGCCTGGGCCAGTAGCTAATAGTCGGCCAAATTGAAAGGAAACAGGAGCCTGATGGAAGCTTGCACTAGGGATCCGATTGGCAGGCGAGGCTCCTTGTGAATTTGACACCAGATAGATTGGAGGTAAACATTTCAACTCTTTTGTTGATTTTAAATGAAATAAATCCTCCATCATGACTATAAATACATTTGCCCAAAATGAGAGTGCTCAAGAAACAAACAACATCTTGGGGTGGATGCACTCTTAATATTTTTGGTTTGATTAAGAGCTCAGGCTCTTTTGGCGTGTTTGAA
The DNA here is from genome assembly GCF_024500275.1 of Phycodurus eques. Lineage (NCBI taxonomy): Eukaryota > Metazoa > Chordata > Actinopteri > Syngnathiformes > Syngnathidae > Phycodurus > Phycodurus eques. The sequence continues at coordinate 16,981,961 of NC_084525.1, forward strand.
GATGTGATCTAACATTGCAAACAAACTCTTGCACTACGTAGTGTGTAGTGTGAGCGCTACGTGAAACAAAGAACTGGAGTAGTGTTAAAATGACAGCAAAAATCCATCCCTTTTCTAAACCGCCTGAGCTCATCCTAGCTGATGTTGTTACTACTTAAACTGGTTGCCAGCCAATCGGAGGGCACATAAGAAAAAATACAAAAAAAAACCATTTGCACGCTCATTGATATTGCTGTCTAAAGCAAAAATGCATCGGGAAATCACAAAATGATAACTGGTGACATCAGTACAAGGGAACCGCTGCCATAAAAAGTACCACAGTCTAAAACAACAAGCATAGATTTCAAGTCACTTTTGTCCTGTAATACAACACAGCCACTATACAGTGTTGCGAATGTATCTATATACTTTTTTACTGGCGGTGTAAAATCATGGATGAAATATGTGATTCAAAAACGGACTGGATTGGTCCATACGAGTATAAATTTACAAGTGATGAACACAGCTCTATAATTACTTTGAAATCAACAGTCACAAAGGTTTTCCAAGTCATTGCCTCGGACATTTTTGCAATCTTTTCTACAAAGTGTGGCAAATACATTTTCAGGGGGGCATTGATTGTTTTGTGGTACACATTGTTGTCTTTAATTTCGCTAGCCTGGGTTTGCTTCCCAGTCAGTGGATATACAGTGTATGTAGTGATAAATGTGAGGATTCCATTAAGAAGGGTAGTTGGTGTAAAAATACTGTATATCATAAGAGAAACATAACTCCTAGTGGTTGTGGTTGACTGGCAACCAGTCCAGGGTGTACTCTGTCTCCTGTGGTCATATAGGATAGGCTCCAGCTCACCTGCAACCCTAATGAGGGTAAGTGCTATAGAAAATGGATGGAAGGATGGGAAGAAGACGAAAGAAAATAAAGTCTCGTAAGAACAGGCACGTTAAAAGCAGACAACGTTATAGAACTCAGGATTTTTGTTGTGAATCTAAAAGTAATACACAGTATGACTCTTTAAATTCATCAAGCAAGTTATGAGGTGGCGGCACGGTGGCCGACTGGTTAGAGCGTCACCCGGGTTCAATCCCTGGCCCCGCCTGTGTGGAGTTCGCATGTTTCTCCCCGTGCCTGCGTGGGTTTTCTCCGGGCACTCCGGTTTCCTCCCACATCCCAAAAACATGCATTAATTGGAGACTCTAAATTGCCCGTAGGCATGACTGTGAGTGCGAATGGTTGTTTGTTTCTATGTGCCCTGCGATTGGCTGGCAACCAGTTCAGGGTGTACCCCGCCTCCTGCCCGATGATAGCTGGGATAGGCTCCAGTACGCCCGCGACCCTAGTGAGGAGAAGCGGCTCAGAAAATGGATGGATGAAGTTATGAGGTACCTGGACCACTTTTGCGCACGATGTTCCCTCCGAGCAGGATGTAGGTCGTAAATGTCCCCCTCCCATTAAGGATATGGTGAAACAAAGAAACAATTGCAGAGTCTCCTTTGTAGGCACATCAGAACAATGACCTCTGAGCTTGGATACAAAAACATTCCAGACGTCCCTCCTGCAGGTTTTCAACACAAGCACATTCCATTCATAAGAACACTAAGGCTAAAAGATATGCTCATAACTATGTTCCCCCCCCCCCCCCCCCTTTGAATGATACATATACTGAAAACGTAAGAACTGAACAACATGCTTGTCATTACAGTAAGATGTAAGGTTAGACATGTACTGAAAAAAAAACAACATTGAGCAGTTCCATCTTCTTGGGAAGCTGCAGTCAGTGAGTCAGCACGAAACTTATTTTGTCACTTGATTGCTGGCAAATTGTCTTCCGTCCGGTCAGCCGGAGGCATGTTGATGAGTCTCACCCTTACTGTATATTTCTTGCTTTTTTTGTAGGACGGTCCACTTGGCAGGGTATTGAACGATGCAGAAAATACATGAAAACAACCCTTCCAGTGCACTAAAAAGTCAAACGAAAGGGAGTCATTTCAAATGAGACATACGCACCAGCCAAAGCTTGGTAAGTTTGTATGCATCAGTACAGCACAGGAGACACGTTTGTTCAAAGATAATAATCAAGGTGCAGTCAAAAGACAATTCGCTGTATGTTTTTTTTTCAACATGAAGCCTTCCTGAAACTTACAGTACCTCTACAGATATTAGCCCCGAATGTAGATAAAAACCATCCCTGAGCAAACTGGCGCTTTATTTTTAGCTTGGTTCGGGGGTTTTAGTTTGTGTGGTAATGGGGAACATCATCTGGTATTTTGTCTTCATCTAAAGGTGGCCACGTCTGAAAGAGAAAACATATGAGGGAATCCAGTTTCAAACTCACTGAAGCTTACTATATGTTTAAGATAAAATATGAAGATTATTTGGGCTTGTGATGGCTTGTCTTTCCCATGCAAACCAACAAACATACCCAAACTAGTTTGATGGGACCATTCAATGATTTTAATATTAAGAATTAATCGATAAAATAAGCACAATCTCTCTAAGGTGACATATGAAATGAAGTTTAGATGCTTACAGAGTGCAAAAACAATCTCAGGTCAAGATTTTACAATGAATTTGAGGTGCTGGTTCGCATCGTGCAATTGGCATCATTTCTGTGATATATATATATATATATATATATATATATATATATATATATATATACATATATCCAAAAGACTATATAACGATTTACATAATACTTTGGAGAAATATGGCAAACCAAGCAAAAACTAAATATATGTATATATATATATACATACATACATATATATATATATATATATATATATATATATATATATATATATATATCTGTATATATACATATATATGTGTGAATATATATATGTATATATATTATATATGTATATATGTGTGTGTATATATATATGTGTATATATATAATTATATATATATATATATATATATATATATATATATATATATATATATATATATATACTATGTATATAGTTTTTGCTTGGTTTGCCATATTTCTCCAAAGTATTATGTAAATCGTTACATAGTCTTTGGATCTGTCTAACAAACTTTGATGAAAACATAAAATTTTAGACAGCTGTTCTTCATACTAAGTTAGACTAACTGATGCCAATCCATAATGCCATTCTGTTTTCCATCCAGGTTCCTTACAAAAGTAAAGTTTTGAGACACTTTGTAAAGCCCAAAAGTAAAGTTTTGAGACACTTTCCACAGATATTGAATCGAGGACCTGATCCTGTACTTTGTCACATGTAAGGACTAAAAGTGCCTCAAAGGTTCTGGCCCAATGTCAAGAATTTAGTCCGTTATTAGCCAGATAGTCATCTCCACACGATGAATGGTTTCCAGCTACTCACTAATCCCTTCACATAAAGAGTCGAAACAATTTAGTTCCTGTCTACAAATTAGGGATAGAATTGGGCAAAGCTTAAAAGGAACAAATGACATTTTTTTGGCATGTGTGAACATTTTTTGAACCATTTTAGATGACTTTAGAATGAGGCTTAACTGAAATTGTGTATTAATACATTAGATTAATTGTGTATCACAATATTATGTTAATTATGTCAAGTGGGCTTGACCACATTATTGCACAACCACTTGAACACTTTTTCATCATGCCATAGAAAGAGATTGTGCTGTATCACCTAAGCATAGGGTAATTAAACACATTGACAGGAAAAAACCCCACGAACAATTCAGTCACGAGGGAAGGGAAAGTCTTTGGTAGAGTGATCGTCAATGGGGGAGTTATAACAGCTGATAGAGAAAATTTGCCAAAAAACAGAGACCATTATGCATGACGTCATGGGAGACAACATATCTAGTTAGACCTCAGTTCAGTGAGCACCGAAGGACTTTGTGTGGCTTTTATTCAGAACAAAGGAGTTGCCTTATTTCAAAGATGTAAAAGAAGAAGAATGTGAGAAGAGAAGAATGACAATAACAGTGGAAGTTACGTTTCGAGCAGTATACAGTAACTCCAGTTTCACCATACATGTTGTCACTTTAAGTTGAGGTAAAGTGTTCTATTGTTTTTACATTCTCTTATTAATAATGGCTAAAATCTTGTTACAATTTATGCATTAAGTGCATCTGCAACTTAACATAAATTATTAAAAAATATATATATATTACAGTAAAACCCTGAAATTGATCATTTCTATTTTCATTATTTACTTGGTTGACCAGCGTCCCGAATTGGATTCAGTTTAACCTCAAATGTTACACTGTACAGTTTCAAAAATACTTCAACATATTTATGTTCTTGTGGCTTTATAATTACTAAAACTCTTGTATCCACACCTTCTTAGAGTGAAAGGCATCCATGAGTACGTGTGGCACTTGGCACGGGAGTGGAGATGCTCATTACATGACAGATGCTGAGTCAGGAAGTCACAAGGCAATTGCACCTGAAGTCAGAATGTAGCACGCTCCATTTAAGTATGTGTGTTAGTGTAAAAGGCCCGAGCGCGCACACACACACACACACACACACATGCACACACACAGTATGGCATTTATACTTTGTGTGTGAAAGCCACCGTACTTGTCATCAGAACTGAGATAATCCGCTGGTGAGACATCATCTACTGTTCTGTCCTAGTCAGTTCTTTTAAACTCCCCAATGCAAAAAAAAAGAAAAAGAAAAGAAATCAGCGTGTTGGCTGACTCGAATGATTCAGACTGTGGAGTTCTTGTTCAAGGGATCCACCCTTTCTCTGCCTGACCTCCGAGGCCAGAACACCCACAGAAAGCATTAAATCAGAGCGAGTTCTGACAAGCAAGCCCTCGGCAGCGGGACACAACTGTGACGTTTCATTCGCAGACCCAGTCAAAGGATTGTCCAGTATTTGACCAAGGGTCAGCTATGAATCAAGCCCTTGGCTGCTCATAACTACACACCGAAATCAGTCGGCGGACAAGCCACAATAGAGGATTTCAGTGAAACATCCATTGAAACTCCTACAGCAGGCCTTCAGTCACAGCTTCAATACTGCTGCAGCTTTTTTTTTTTTTGGGGGGGGGGGGGGGGGGGGGTGACAGCAAACATGTCATCGGCCTGACTTTATAACTATGTGACATTGCTGACTAAGTGTGAGAAAATGTAGCTGAGGAAAGACAGACTTCATCTACAATCCTGTAAGAGTTGATGACTTGACACTGACCAATTCCAGTTGTGTGCAACATTGCACTGCCTCATCCTGAGCTTGCATGTTTGCATTATGTTTGCCCATCCCTATACTGTAGCTAAATCGTTGTATATAACGTGTTTATGTGTTTTTATGACATTTGTTGTTATTTTGTATTTTTGAAACAATCTGCTGTGCGATGCTGTAACATCTGAATTTCTCCTTCAGGGATCCTTAAAGGATTATTTTATTTTAAATAAGGTAATGCAGTTGATGTACGGTAGTTGGCAGTTCTGCACACACCGCAACAACACTATTGCTGAATTAGAATAGCAGAGCACAGACCAGCGCCGAGGTTATCAACAAAATTGAACAAGCATTGACGGCCATATTTGCTAAACCGCATTGAATGGCAGTTTCTGCAATCAGAAGTGTATATGCTGACAATAATCAGGCAGTGAATAACAATGGGTACTATTTATTATAAAACCATTCACAAGCACAAAAGCTAATGATCTCATTTAATTCTTGTTGCTTTGTGAAATACTGCCATAAAAGTATAGTTTGAATCAACACAACAATAATCTCTAACAATAGTCCAACAATATTCCTAATTTACTCAGTAACACAAATCACAGAATGTGGTACAGAGAGGATGTCAGAAGACGAAGGTTTTTTTTTTTTTTTTTTTTTTTTTAACTAATTATGACGCGTGATTTAAACATCCATCCATCCGTTTTCTTTACCGCTTCTCCTCACTAGGGTCACGGGCTGCTGGAGCCTATACCAGCCACCTTTGGGCGGGAGGCGGGGTACACTCTGAACCGGTCGCCAGCCAATTGCAGGGCACATAGAAACAAACAACCCTTCGTGCTCACATTCACACCTATGGGCAATTTAGAGTCTTCAATCAATCTACCACGCATGTTTTTGGGATGTGGGATTAAACCGGAGTGCCCGGAAAAAACCCACCCAGGCACGGGGAGAACATGCAAACTCCACATAGGCGGGGCCAGGATTTGATCCCCGGTCCCCAGAACTGTGAGGCAGATGTGCTAACCAGTCGTCCAGCGTGCCGGCTGACTTAAACAGTAAAGAACAAATTCCTCTTACAAAAGTATAAAACTAAAAAAACAGAATGTGCTACAGGTATTTTTGATGGTTTGTCAGTCTGTTTGATATACAGGAAGTTTCTTTCTTGTTCATGGAGGATCGCGTGCAATGTTTGGATAGGCAGACTGGGCTCTATCATTTGTATTTTTGGGCTGGGAGAATAAAACTGTTTCTCTATCTGCATTTGCACCAACATTTATGGGGGTCTTTTACCAAATTCTCTTAAAGGTTTCATTGAAAGCAAATTTGTAGTTTTTGTGCTATCTTCCTTAGTGATAAACAACAATCAACACAGTACCTCTTGATTTCGAAAGTAATTAATCTCTCTCTGGAGAAGTCCATCAAAACCGTTGGCTCTCATTAGCACGTGAAGGTGTTCCTAATAAAGTGGCCAGGGAGGATTCGCTGCAACTTAACACGGTTTGTTTTTATGTATCAGACTAGGAGCAAAGTGTGACAGCTGGAAAAATGCAAATGAGTAAAAAAAAAAAAAAAAAAATCCACAACAGTGGTCCGATTCACACACACACACTTCCTGGTGGTCAGAGGTCGCATGCCTGGGTGGAGTGAGTCCATGGATTCTGGTCTTTTCAGGGAGGGGCATTGGAAAAAGTACCTTAAACTAAATGTGCACATATGGAAGCTCTCATTTTGCTTAATGATATTAGTAGTATTTGAGGTGTTCCGGGCACGTCCCACCGGGAGGAGACCCCGGGGACGACCCAGGGCACGCTGGAGAAACTACGTCCTTCGGCTGGCCTGGGAACGCCTCGGGGTCCCCCCGGAAGAGCTGGATGAAGTGGCTGGGGAGAGGGAAGTCTGGGCGTCCCTGCTAAAGCTACTGCCTCCGCGACCCGACCTCGGATAAGCGGTAGAAAATGGATGGATGGATATTAGTAACAAAACTTTTAGACACAGGGTTTTATTATCAAACTAGAGGGAGCGTCTGTCTGAGAATGTTAATAGTTGAACCCCTCGTGCATTTTTTAGAGAGGCTTCATTTGCTCACACAAAACGTTTCTTGTCTATAGCTGTGAAACTCTCTTTAAAGGTGCTTTTACATAAGAGTTATGGGCATAGTGACATGCAAAAGTGACCTTTTTAACAATATGCCATCTATTGATGTCTTTTAATGCTATCTATCTATCTATCTATCTATCTATCTATCTATCTATCTATCTATCTATCTATCTATCTATCTATCTATCTATCTATCTATCTATCTACCTCACCTCACAACCTGCAGTAGTACAGTACTTGGACCTGGAATGTGTACGCGCAGTATGCGGTTAGACACTGTACGTTCAGGGCAGTGGCTGGGTGGAGTGCAAAGATTTGCACTTCCTGGAGTCCGTTTGGCGGGATGCAACAGTGGAGACGTGTACTCCTGCACATTTAAGGGAAACATGAATTCTGAATGGGAACATTGTGTTTTCATTTTTGAGACTATATGGACTGAGGTAAGCACTCAGGGAAGTTTGGATCTGAGCTTCAAAAGAGGGATCTGTCCTATAAGACCTTGTTTTCCTTAACGTAACACATTCTACAGCACAATGGGGTGGAAAGTAAGTTTTATTCCCCCTTAAAGTGCATACACAACAGTGAATACATTGTCTAAATCACTTTCCTTTTCACCCTGTCAGCTTCTTTCTTCCATGCAGACATTATGGCTGCCGCGTCTCCTCTCTCCCATCGCAACCTGCTTCCTCGTTCTGTAATTGCTCCCAGAACCTCCTCCCTCTGACTGATGCGGAGCCGTGCTAGGAACAGAAAAATTCCAAACCGAGTCCTCGCTGTGTTGCCACAGCAACAGGAAACACATCAGAGTTCATTTTGGGAAAAAGGCCTCTGTTTCTGCAGGCTATTATTTTTAGTCCTCCTTTGAGCACACACGATGGGCCCGTTCAGAAGCTTCTTGGCAAACCCCTACTGGATTTGACACACCACATTTCACAAGTGTGTGCGAGACCACACCGCAGTAGCCACAGTTGCGTTTTTAGGTGCTCGACTCCTGTGGCATTGAGCTGCTGCGAGAGATGTTTTTGGACACAATGGGCTTGTTTGCGTGGACAGTGAAGAAAGTCCTTCAAGGCAATTCATAGTCAAGGACAAAAAGCCTGAAAAGAAGTGGGCGGAAAAATGACCACTGTCTGGTCTCAAGGAATGTTCCAACTGGCCAAGATGGACTTGGGAAGAATCATCCATTGATAGCAATGTGTGTGACAGGGAGTTGTTCCTCTTCATGGCACATGATTGAAAGGACAGGGCAATAACAAGACAGTTACTTTTGTCAAAAGACACAGGACTGCTTCCTTTTAAAAAAAAAAAAAAAAAAAAAAAAAAAAAAAAAAGAAAGAAAACTCAGCATTTCTTTCATTTGATATAAAAGTTAACCATGTACGACAGTTGAGAAATAGATTGATAAATAGACAAGATTTCCTTAAATAATGGCTTCCACTTTAATAGAGGCCGTATCTCAAATAGTCACAGGATGTGTTTGACACTTGAACCACGAACTGAGTTATGAACTGTCAAAAGAAAACGTTCTCGATGGAATGACCACTTAAACTTGAGTACAACTCCGATAATGGGTTCAAAAGAAATTTAGCTTTTTGTTTGAGAGAAAAATTGTCATTTTTGTGTGATATCGCCTATAAAAGAAATCTGGTCAAAAAACGCCTTCAAATTAGAGTAGAACAGTGTAACTTAATTATTTCTCAACATATCACTTTCGTTTCATCTGGGACTTGGGGAACCCCTTCTCCGATTGGCTGAGAAGTTTCAGTTAAATATATCCACCAAAAAGCTTGTACAGGCCGAAATTCCAACGGGTTATCCACATTGACGTGCCAAATTGACTGTAACTTTGCAAACTTGCCCTAAAAACTCTTAAATAGCACAAATGGAACATTATTCATGAGAAAAGCGGTGTGGGCTAGAATAGGCCATGTACTTTAGTTCATTGTTTTTTCCTGAATTTAGTTGTTGTGAAGGATTTTAGAGGCATTTGAAGTGCTCATTCCATGTATTTATTAATTTTTTTCTTTTTCTTTAGAAAATTCTACAACAATGGCAGCCACTTGTCATGTTGTTTGTGTCAAGACACATAAGGGACAAGAAGACATGGAGGTGTTTTTTTTTCAACATGAAGCCTTCCTGAAACTTACAGTACCTCTACAGATATTAGCCCCGAATGTAGATAAAAACCATCCTTGAGCAAACTGGCGCTTTATTTTTAGCTTGGTTCGGGGGTTTTAGTTTGTCTGGTAATGGGGAACATCATCTGGCATTTTGTCTTCATCTAAAGGTGGCCACGTCTGAAAGAGAAAACAGATGAGGGAATCCAGTTTCAAACTCACTGTAGTCTACTATATGTTTAAGATCAAATATGAAGATTATTTGGGCTTGTGATGGCTTGTCTTTCCCATGCAAACCAACAAACATACGCAAACTAGTTTGATGGGAGCATTCAATGATTTTAATATTAAGAATTAATCGATAAAATAAGCACAATATCTCTAAGGTGACATGAAATGAAGTTTAGATGGTTACAGAGTGCAAAAACAATCTGAGGTCAAGATTTTACACTGAATTTGAGGTGCTGGTTGGCATCGTGCAATTGGTAGAAGAGACAAGAAGACATCTTTGCAACAGCACATTACATAGCATAACAAAGCCTTTACATTGGCCTGAAAGTGGTGAAGCAAAATAAATCTATCCATTCTTCAATTTTCTGTAGCTCTTGTCATCACTGGGGTCGCAGATAAGCTGTCTATCCCAGGGCGAGATGTGGGACACACACTGGACTGGTGTTGGGCGAGATGTGGGACACACACTGGACTGGTCGCCAGTCAAGGGCACAAACTGCATATGGCAGACAAACAACCATTGACACTCACATTCACACCTATGGATAATTTTGAGTTTCAGTTAACCTTATCTTTGGACTATAGGACAAACATAAACAAATCTCACGAAATAATTACTGTTAAAGTTGTATGCATAAACGGTTATAAAAAAAAAGAAAGAAACTTAAATGCCTCTTAAATGGACAAGTGTCCCTACGATTACTCATTGAAAGACAATTTCGCAGAAGTACTACTACCAAAAATGGCTCAGTAGAGAGTTATATAACTTGAACAGCAATATAGAACTAAAAAGTCATCCCTATTTTTTTGTTTTGCATTGGTTTTCCCTGCCCATCTCTTAAATGCCTTTTGAATTCAGTCTATTTCAGGTGACTGACTCATTCCTACCATATAATCACGTTGCGGCTACCAAACGACTGCCTCACATTGAATGAGACTTGCATATGGAGCGGCGTTAGCTTGAGGGAAATCCCTCTCAAATAAGGGTATCCCTTCTTTCAGGAAGTCCTTTTGTAAACCTTTCCCCTGTTCATCGCCACCCTTAGACATTCGAAACGACCATGTGCACGTCTGGAAACCATTACATCCGCCAATTGCTTTCCACCCCCCTTTTTTTATTTCTGTCTTTCCATTCTTTTTTTTTCCATGCCACGTCACTGCGGCCGTGTATGAATTTAATGGATTCCAAATGGCTGAAAAAGCAGTGCGCGCTTCATCTTTGTGAGTTCTTACTATGGCCTTTGTCACCTCTACAATTTGAAGCCAAACATACTCCTGTCTGACTACATACTACATATACATATTGAAAGTGAGTGAGATGACATGCGCAGAGTTGGAAAATATCACATATGTATACCAGTAGCAGCATATGTATATGAAAATGCAAAATAACCATTCGACGCCTCCCACAGTGCTTCTCTGGTCTGCTCCAGCAGGAATTTGTCTGTCTGGCAGCCATATATGGACATGTCAAGTCGTCACACTCTCACCTTTTGGAGTTTAGCGCTCCCTGTCTTCTCATTTAGACCACAAGGGCTAAAAAAGATACTTTGTGGCGCACTGCAGTGCAAAGATACAAGAATATATATAAATGTGCAATCAGGCGCGTGCACACATAGACGCCACTTGGTGCTCTAGCACTGCCCTTTTGCCTTGGGTGAAAAAAGTGCCCTTTTTGTTGTAGCCTATTTTTTATTTATTCATCAATAGTTAAAAAATAAAAACAAAAAAATATCCTCTGTGTCATCAATTTCACCCAAAGTGTTTTGACATCTGATGGGGATTTATTTGAGTTCTTGGGAGAATTAGACATATATGATAAATGACGATGATTTGGAATTTGTTTTTACCCTTCTTCTGACTAATACCTTTGAACAACGAGACCCCTGTGATGCTGCGGAAGCTCTCCGCAGGACCATGGCTTGTGTTTTAAGAAGTGATGAAAAAAATGTCAGGAAAAGCCTACTAAAACAGTTGAGATTTTTGGAGGGTTGGGGGGTTAATCACAGGAAATGGTTGCAGTTGTGTGGTGACTCCCATTTAACATGAGTTTTAATCTGATTGCTAATTCTGAACACAGCCACACCCCTATTTATAAGAGAATGTGTGCACTTTTGCAACCATGTTATCGCAGTTGATTATTTTTTACTTACCCTCTCTAAAATATTGAATTTTTTTTCAATCAAATTGTACAGGGTATCGGCTAATTAATAGTGGGAATTATTTTTTTTAATGATTTATCTTCATCGAATTTTTGTATTTCACAAAAACCTGCCATTTGAACAGGAGTGTGTAGACTTATTATAGCCACTGTAGTTTTCCTTCACCTCCTTTGTTAATAGTTGCATTATTGACAATGCTGATTCTGTTAGTAGAAATAAATACGAGTAAATATATATATATACTGTTGTTTTCTTAACTGTGTAAGTCATTTTGACGGTGGATGCCCCTTTTCAGATTGAGGACCTGCCCTGAAAAATGTCTGTGCATGTGCCTGTCTGCAATAATAACTTGATAACAAGTCAATCTTTCTCAAAGCTCATATTGTCATCTGGATTTGCTTGGGACTCTGTTGTTATTTCAATGTAAATGTATTTTCCAACAACATCGTTATTCCAAATACAGACAAAACTCAATGTCATTGGTCACAAAACTGAAATAAAGTGTGTACTCTATTGTAAACCCATTAACGCATCTCAACAGAATTGCTAATATTCTGTTCACATCATAAATGTGCATGGTCACTTGTTGCTAGGCAGAGTTCGTAGAGCTCCCTCGGCCAATGAAAAATGCGCCAGTCACAGCCATTTTTGTTTCGATGGCAAACTCTTGAGGCTCATGTTTGGCAACCAAAATGAAAATGAAATCTCCAATAAAATACACACCGTTAACGACACATTAAAATGCTCGGTTAGAGATCAATAAAAAATTGTTAGTGGAACAAAACCATTTTGCATAGAAATCAGAGGAGTGCAAGGAAATTACTCCAGAAGTAACTTTTTTTTTTTTTTTAGAAAATAAGCACTATAAGGACTATGGGATAAGTTAATTAATACACTTAATGTCAATGCAATCACTGCTCTGTATTGAATATAAAATACAAATTGAAAGGAAAGGGAAACTGTGCCATCTGGTGGGGCACTGCCAGCGCCATCCCAAATGAATACTCACCACTACTAATACTTCATTTTTTATGAGTCATAGAAACTCCTCCCATTGTGCGGTGAGTTCAATTTGCTTTCCTGGCATCTTGAGCCATGGTGTGTGCTCATATTTGGTTGCATTTGATCACTTTTTCTTGTCACTTGACTTTCTGACTTTGGGAGTGGCAGTTGATGACCAATCACAGTGCAGGGAAAGACTTATTTCCCGACCTCCCACGTCCGCAATGCTCTGACTTCTCATTAAGCCTGTTTACCCCACAACTAAGGCTGTGAGCCAAGTACTAATTATGCACTCTTCTTCTTGGTTGGCTCTTATCGCCTTCCTGCTTTTTCTCCACGACTCCCCTCGAGTTGCAACTGCAGTTTACGTTTTACTGTTACATTCTGCCACTGCTCCTTCTTCCCAGGGTCGTCTATCTTCCAGACACCCCGTGATTTATTCCCGCTCGCTCTTTCTTCCCACCCAGAGCTTGTGTGCTATGCCTTTTTTTTTTCCTTTTCATACATCCCGCCCTCCCTCCTTCCCTCCCACACTCTTTTACCTATAAGCCTCCCTTCCGTAGCTCTCTGACCTTCCAACTTCAGGGCCGTGCTCAGATACAAAGTTGCACGCCCATCTCCCCCGCAGGAATGTGCTGTTTGTACCCAAACACAACAAGAGCACTGATAAGGACTTGTCTCCACAAGGACAGCTGATACTGGGCGCTGTCAGGGAGCCATGGAACAAGGAAGGGAGGATTAGGCAGTAAATTGCAGGGGAATTCCTGATTGTTTAATGATTCACTCATTTAAAACTGCAGGCCCTTACTGTAGATTATCACCGAGTGGACGTTGGTTTGAGCTTAATTGCTAAATCAATCGTGAAATTAAAACTCACCAGTATGATACAACACAGGCAGTCTTAAAATTTACATTCCTCTCTTCTCTTTTCAAATTGGGGCTTTTATTCACATTTAGGTCACTGAAATGTGACTTCTTGTTTGTTGCATGGCCAAAAAAGCAAGCTTTTCGGTGCATTCATCTCCTAACCCTGAGCCTATATAACTTTTACTTTTTTTGTTTTTATTTTTTCTTAACTAATATTCCCTATCTATAATAAATTCCTCAATTTGCCTTTTTCACAGTTGTTTTTCTTTTGGCTTCTGATTGGTTAAAATTGCCTTACAGATGGCATGCCTGTAAATGTGTTCTCATAATGCCATTTTTTTTTTTTACTCCATCAGGATGGACAAAGATTTTTGGTTCCAAGTATGTGGAAAATACCACATATACAGACCCTTTCCCAAAAAATAGAATATCATGGAAAAGTTTATTTATAATTCCATTCAAAAAGTTAAAATTTCATAGATTATAGATTCAGGGCCCACAATTTAAACAATTTCAAGTATTAATGTGTTTATTTTTACATAATTTGGCCTTCCAGCTCATAAAACCCAGGAATTAAAAAAATTAGAATACTGTGAAGAAATCAGCATTTACTTCTCATTTTTTTGTAGGAAAAAAAAAAAAATTAGGGTCACATTAAATCAATCAAAATATCGTACTTTCAAAACGGTATGTTAATATTCAATACTTGGGTGGGAATTCCTTTGCTTTAATCACTTTAATCACAACATTCTGGTAGACTCTTGCGGTGACCTTGGATTTAAGGAAGAGTTTGCAAACGCCTACACTGGACATTGCACCCCAAATCATGACTGACTGTGGATATTTCACACTGGACCTCAAGCAGCTTGGGTTCTGTTCTTCACCAGTCTTCCTCCAAACCCTTGGACCTTGATTCCCGAATGAAAGGCTCAGAAGTTGGCTCAGGCTCAGAAGTGGCTTGACCCGAGGAACCCGACAGTTGTAGCCCATCTCCCGGATGTGTCTGAATGTGGTGGTTTTTGAAGCTGTGGCTCCCGCCTCGTTTCACTCTTTCTGGATCTCTGCTAGATTCTTGAATCTTCTCTGTTTAATAATCTGCTAAAACCCACAGTCATCTGTTTTGCTGGTCCATCGTCTCCTGCCACATTTTGTCCTTCCGTTGATATGCTTGGACACACCTCCTTAGCTATGAACCTTTGTGCCTTACCCATCCTATGGAGGGTATCAATGATGGTCTTCTGGCCAGTTGTCAAGTCTGCAGTCTTCCCCATATTAAAACCAACTGAGACAATTGAACCATCCATCCATCCATTTTCTGAGCCGCTTATCCTCACTAGGGTCGCGGGCGTGCTGGAGCCTATCCCAGCTGTCATCGGGCAGGAGGCGGGGTACACCCTGAACTGGTTGCCAGCCAATCGCAGGGCACATACAAACAGACAACCATTCGCACTCACAGTCACACCTACGGGCAATTTAGAGTCTCCAATTTATGCATGTTTTGGGGATGTGGGAGGAAACCGGAGTGCCCGGAGAAAACCCACGCAGGCACGGGGAGAACATGCAAACTCCACACAGTCGGGGCCGGGGATTGAACCCGGCCGGGTCCTCAGAACTGTGAGGCTGATGCTCTAACCAGTCGTCCACCGTGCTGACACAATTGAACCAAACTGAAGCAATTTAATGGCAACTGGAGAAACCTGGACAGGTGCTTTGAGTTTAGTAGATTAGTGTGTGACACTCTGTTTAAAACATTTATGGCCTGCAAAATTTGGGCTGATTTCTTCACAGAATTCTCCTTTTTGAATTCCTGATTTTGTTGGTTGTACAGTATGAACTGGAAGCCCAAATTTTGTAAAAATAATCAAATGAATACTTGAAATTGTTTACATTATGGTCCCTGAATCTATAATCTATGAAAGTTTCACTTTTTGAATGGAATTATGGAAATAAAGAAAGTCTTCCATGATATAATTTTTTGGGGGAAAGGGTCTGTACAAGTGGACACATTCTGAAACTAGGTATGATGTCATCACACGGATTTAATATAGTCACACTCTGTCGAGACACGACCCTTACCCGTGACTTATTTCATCAATGGTTTACTGGATAACAAGAGTGACTGAGCTCCAGTGAAGAGCAGCTGCATATAGCTACTTAGTCAAGAATGCCAGCACCAATCTACCTTGAAACGACTAGCATGGACGCATTGGAAACTCCGTGGAAACCCTGAGTGGAAGCTGACTCACTGACCAATATGGATAAAACATCCTATTTGCCTTAAAAATAGGAAATCACAACAAACATCCTGTATACTCTCCCGTTGATTGGTTTAGCATCCCTGGGATCTCATTCCTCAGATGTGCAAATCTCCCAAGCCAAGCATTACATAACGGTGTCAGGTTACACGCCCGTGCAGACGGGCTGCACAATGGCGGCTTGTTCTCTTGCCACTGTTTTTTGCAGACATCTGGACATTGTCCCGTGGACAACTAGAATGAATGGAACTCGGTAGAAGACTAACCTCCGCCAAAGCAGAAGAATCCTAGTTTGGATCCACACCAAACTGTTCACCTTCATAGTATCATGTTTAGATGTTGTCGACTTACATGACACAGAACAACAACAACAACAAAACAACTATAAAGTTATTGAAACATAAATAGAACAGTCCTTTTGTACCACGCTTCTTCTTATTATTCAGTGCCTGCACAACGTAATAAATGAATACAGGAAAGTGACAAAACACTGTTAATTGTGGGGTTGAGAAAACACATTTGCTATTTTCATTTTCTTTTTTTTTTCTTTTTTTTTTTTTTTTTTTTTACATCTTGACAAAATATAAACTTTCTAAAACTATTCAAGGTCTTTGGCAATACAGGAAAATCTAATATTTCAAATGTAAAGTTGATTGAAATATATTTAAAACAAATATATTCAAAAAATTCTTGGCTCTCAAAGTTACCACCATCCTGACTGACATTGAAATACAGTATTGTAGTAGCCCCAAGTGTTTATAAAAAAATAGGTTTTATTCTTAAAAAGTATGTTTAAAAATTATGGAAAGTTACTGCAATACAAGACTGTATAATGTAGAGGGTACCTGGCCCAAAGTCAGCTGCAATTGGCTCAAGCTAATCCGTGACCCAAATTGAATGCAAGGGGCCCAAATATTTTTATTTGTACTTTTTTACAGTATTTTTACACTTTCTTCTGTCATTTCCAGCTAAAAGATCGATTTAACCTCAAAGTTGGACACTTAACTGTAAGCAGTTTCAGCAAGTCTTTACCAACTCAATGGACCCAAATCTGATTGGTTTAAGTCTGTAACTTGTGACTTTGTGTGTCTTTGTTACAGTAGGGGGCAGTGTGGTGCAGGTGTGCCAGGTAAGGAGTGAAAAACGAAGTACAATACAATATTCCGTTGCACATAGATGCAGGCTTTCTTTTCAGAACTGTAACTCCCATTCCTTGTGTAACAGCCAGCACCCACCCCACTGTGTGCTGTGTTCATGTGTCTTCGGTGGCTCACTGTTGACTGATTGTGTGTGTGTGTGTGTGTGTGTGTGGGTGTGGGTGTGCGGGTGTATGTGTGTGCGTGAGTGAGGGAGGGAAATACAGAGACATCCAGCGGAGATAACCAAGTAGCTAAGATGGAGTTTCAACACAGTGGGCCAGAGTGGTATGTTGTTATCACACTCGTGGGGTCTTATCAGTCAGTAGGGGGAGTGAGCAACATAAAAGGTGTAGCCACTGCGATCTAAAACAATTCCTCTACGAGTAAAAACAAACTCCAAGTTCCCACATGCTGTTTAAAAAAGTCTTGAATTGTTATCTCGCTGCAGCATACGCAGTGGGTAGGAAATAGGAAAAACAGCTCTGCTCACTGCACCTCTCCTTGCTTAGTTTTGCTAAGTTCCCAGCACATTCATTTCTTTACATACAACGTTTAATAGAATTCCTTCGCATTTCTCTTCCCAAACTTTGTGTGTCACTATATCCTCACACCTTTCAACTGCTGTCAGGCTTCAAGTATTCTCCCCCAGGCCACAACACGTGTCGTCAAACCAGTCCACCTGGTTTTGTTTTCCCAAACTGCAATTTGCTCTGTGGAATGAACTCTGGATCCTGAGAACCGAAAGCAGCTGTGTGAAGGCTTCTTTTTACACTTTTGAGAGTACCAAACGGTAGTTTGGAATGTTGACAGTTATATTGATGAGCTAATCATTCAGTATCACATGAAAACTAAAATAATACCAAAAAACAT
The DNA here is from genome assembly GCF_024500275.1 of Phycodurus eques. NCBI lineage: Eukaryota > Metazoa > Chordata > Actinopteri > Syngnathiformes > Syngnathidae > Phycodurus > Phycodurus eques. Next base: position 16,999,869 of record NC_084525.1, read on the forward strand.
GAAGCAAATGAAATAAGCCTAGATCATAATTTCTTTGAAATTGACAACATGACGTCATTAAAAGAAGAGCATAGAAAGTTCTAGGTTACATTCATGAAACTTCACTGTGCTCCCCTCTTAAAAACTGGCCTTCACAACTTCAATCCATCCATCCATTATCTGAGCCGCTTCTCCTCACTAGGGTCGCGGGCGTCCTGGATCCTATCCCAGCTATCATCGGGCAGGAGGCGGGGTACACCCTGAACTGGTTGCCAGCCAATCACAGGGCACATACAAACAAACAGCCATTCGCTCTCACATTCACACCTACGGGCAATTTAAAGTTGTCAATTAACCTAGCGTGCACGTTTTTGGGATGTGAGGGGAAACCGGAGTACCCGGAGAAAACCCACGCAGGCACAGGGAGAACATGCAAACTCCACACACGCGGGGCCGGGGATTGAACCCCGGTCCTAGGAACTGTGAGGCAGACGCTCTAACCAGTCGTCCACCGTGCCTTGTAAAAAAAAAAACATCAATTAAAAAAAAAAAAAAAAAGTCAAAAATTGAGTCATGTTCTCATTACAATAATACCATTCATTCAGACACTGCACCACCACTGAAGGGTCTTAACTCGATCACAGACAAGCATGTCACTCCTATTCTAAATCCAAACATCACATCACTCTCTGCATGATTGATTTTCTCTCTTATAGGGCCGATCTTTCAGGATCGATGAACTGCATTTTCAGCTCAAGCACTTTTTAATCTTACTGTCAATAGTGGACATACTGTACATGCATTATATCTGGAGATTGTTATGATATGCTGTCATGTGTCCGGTATATGTGGAATATCACATGACATGATGCGTTGAATCTGAACTTGCTCAAATTTAGCCGCCTTTATGACTGGTGTCTTCGGACAAATGTTAATTACATGTATATAATACATGTATATAATGTAGTTATAAAAATATGATAGGTTATATGTAAACACGAACGAAGCCCAAACTTTGGATATTATCATCTTTGGTGGCTCTGTGGTGACATTGTAGTCGTTTCAAGTTCGTATGAGTCTGGGTCTTCGTTTTGTTTGTTTGATTTCACTCAACGTTATGAAAGACACAAAATCTGACACAAACACAAAATGCTTAAGAAATGCATTAGACCTCCACCCAAGCCACAATTGCCCTAAATTGGTTCATTGCTAATTCTATTATGATATAATATATTATTATATTATATTATTATATTATTAGATATATTTTTTCATTTTTTAATGGCCATGCAGAATGGTGGATCTGCAAGCCTTTTGTGCTGCAACAGTTTTGCTGTGCAAAAGGGAATTTTGAAATACTCCCTCTGCTAATTTGGAAATGACATTTTTTAAATTATTCTAGTGTTTATTGAAAATGCAGCCGGACAGAAAAGAGTTTTAGGGGACAGACAGAGGGACAGATTGTACAAGGGGAATAGGAGTACAAACCACAGCAGAACAGTAGTAGTTAGACAACAATAGTTAGACAGTCTGGAAATTTGCGCACAAGTAACATTACAACAGTCAAATCGTGTTCTTATTTGTGAATGGAGTGGGGGTGGGGGGGACACACCCGGTGAGGACATGCAACAACTAACCAATAGGACAAGATGAGAGAGGACAGAAAAGGGCGGGGCAGGGTGTGGGAAATGAGCAAGGCAGTGCGACAGACGAGTGGTGCGGTGGGATTCTATCTTTAGTGTCTAAACACCTGTAAGAACCTGTGAGTTGATATGTTAGTATAACCTGTGTTGTTGTTAGTGATCCCAGCACAAGTAATTAAAGCCTATAGCGTGTCTGTCGAACTTATTAGTGAATGAACACCATATCACAGTCAACTGGTTGATGGAGTTGCTGAGCCGGCACATTGAGGAAGGGTTTTCCCAGCCCCCTCCACCCACAAGGGGGGCAAACCAGCGAGGCCCTCCAGCAGGGGAACCCAACCAGGGAGACGCCACCGACCCCCCCCAGGACCCGGGAGGTCTCGACCAGTTCCAAAAGGAGGGGCACGAGCACCGGGCCACCGCTACCCACTCCCGACACCCCCCAGACACACACACACACACACACACACACGCCCCACCACACCCAGAGAGCATAGGGGCACCAGCCACCAGTCAGTCGCATGGCACATATAGACACGGGCAACCACTCACACTCACATTCACACTGTCACTGAGTGGGAACTGAACCCACGCTGCCCGCAGCAAAGTCAGGCGAATGTACCACTATAGCATCAGTGACGAATTTCTCAGGTAACAACTAAAAAAGGCTAATGTGTTTGGCCTCTAATTAGCATACAATAATTGCTATGTTTGAATATTTTTATCGGCAGCGCGCTGGCCGAATCCGGGCTGCGGCCTTCCTGTGTGGAGTTTGGATGTTCTCCCCGTGCTTGCATGGGTTTTTCTCTGGCTACTCCTGCTACTTCCCACATTCCAAAAAGCATGCATGTTAGGTTCACTGAAGTTGTGAATAAATTGAGAATAGTTGTTTGTAAGTGCCCTGCGATTGGCTGGCGACCAGTCCAGGTGGGATCACCTGCAACCCTAATGAGGATAAGTGCAATAGAAAATGAAGTAATGCACTGGCAACACAGGTATACAATACAATAATGTGATGGATGATAGAACGACACACACTGTAGACTATGTGGGACTTGGCGGATGCAAATTGTTTGTAGAGTCAGCCTCCACCCATGCAAACCTTCAGTTCCTTTGGTGCTTGAACTGACTAGTGATTACGCAATCCTCATTTCTGAAAAGTATTGCACACAACGGCTGCACTCCAGCCGCGGCAACACGGCCTTGCTGAAATTCACACACCGCACACACTCACCATGTACATAGTGTAAGCTCTGGTGGAAGTGTGTTAAGTGAGTTCACGTGTAGTATTGGACTGTGTTTGTACGTATTTATTAATCACACGCAGTTGTTCAATTGTCTTGCAGCATGTGAATATGCACTGTGGCATGGATGTATAAATGCAGATGAAAAGGAAGACACTCCCATCAGAATTGGTACATTCTGTCGGTGAAAAATGAAAATAGCATCGCACAGCTCAGTTTCTTGTCTTTTTGCAGCTTGTGTATAGCAACTCAACAACCTTATTTCCTAGATAAGGCAAACAAGGCAAAGTTTTTCAAGGGCTGTTTTATGTGTTTATGACAGGGCATTAACACATTGACCAGGTGTAGATGCATATCAATTATTGACAGTGCCGCTCGGGCATCCACAAAGGGTGTGAACAGCAGTCATGTGATAGTCTACACAGAGCCTTGTAGCATCACACACATGCATGCAACAACATACACACACTTTGTATCAATTTCATCACCGCTGCACAAGCTTAGTTGTTTTTATTGGATGGTTGTCATAAAAATCTAATCAAATCAAATGAAGATGAGAAAATATTACATTCAGAATACTAAGTCTTTCCAAGAAGTAACTTGACCACTGCTAACTCAAACTGACTTGACGAAGAAAGGTTAGCCCAATCAGTGCACTTTAGGGCGATGATTTTCAACTGGTGGGTCTGGACCCAAAAGTGGAAGGACCCTGAGTTAGTGCCGTATTTGCTGTTTTTCAATGAATATTTTTTATGGCCGAGAAATGTTTTTCATACAAATAATTCCTGTAATTAGGGCTTTACTACGGTTTTGATAGACGATGGGGCATTCCGACTTACGTACAAAATCGTATTAAATATTGAAATATTTTACATGCATCCCAGGTCGAAAATAATTTTGACATTTTGAGAGGCATGTGTCAAAGTAGAAATCAGTGTCAAGGTAGAAGTGACATTTTGTGGCCTTATTTTCTATAACTGTGATATTTAATGTGACTACAAATTAGTTATTGTATAAAAAATATTCACATGTTTTCAAAGGCAATTTTGAACAATACATTTTCTTCATTGCCCTTAACTTTTATAAAAGTGGGTTGCCACTGCGACAATAGGAACATGCAGGAACCATCAACCACTGCTTACATGGCAATTCCACTGAAAATAGATAAACTGTGCAGGAACATTTTCAAAGTAAACACTTAAATGTTGTGACTGTGTTGCTGATGCATAAACATACCCTTAAATTGTGCTGGACATGACTGGAAGCTTGTAAACAAGAGATTAGCTCGGAAGCTAACATGACAGTAGTTTTATCAGAACTGGACACGAGACAAGAATTTTGTTGATTGAACGAATGTTTTCACTCTTTGCTCGAATTGCTTTAGTAAGACATACTTCGTACATATACATGGTGTTAGAGAAAATAGAATTATTTGATTGGTCAATGTGAGATAATTTTTGAGATACATCTGAAAGATAGTTTGATTTAAGTTGAGCAACAGTTGGGCCGAGCAGCATCCGCCTAACCAAACTCGACCAGAAGGTCAGGTTTAACATGACACAGATTTTCACTCAAAACTGTTTTTTTATTTTTATTTTTTGCAAACTGAGTAAGTGACACTGCCACAACTACTGGCTTGCATATTAAAGTATTTTTAATTGTTGTCAGTACGTTCATTTTATCAGACTACGTTGCTGTGCATACCCGAAGTCAGTCTGTGAATTTCTTGTGATTGCCAGAAGATTTGACCAATCACCTGTTTTTTGAAGGCCCCGTTTTGAGCAGTTTCTGTCACCTTTTTACCACCGATGTAATGTCAGTCGCAGGGTAAGTGCTCGAAAGTCAACCTATAGTTGAACAACATACAGTATGTGGTGAACTTCAAAGTCCTGTGAGATACATGTTATTGTGTTGCACAAGGAAACTCACCTTGTCTGGTGCTAAACACAATTCTACATCCTTTCAATCAGGCCAATAGACAAATGATCAAAGTCGGCCAGAAGGATATTTATTCTATCCTAGCCCTGTTATGTGAGTGATTACAATAATCATACACACGTACACATGCACATTGTTAATTGCAAATTAAAATGCGTGGTCATTTTAGTAACCCGTTGGTCTGCAAATGTGAATCCACTTGCCCTACAAACATTTATAATCAAACCACTTCAGTTGGACTTAAAGGTCTGTGTGTGTAGATGTGTGTCTGTGTGTGTGCGTGTGTGCTTGTGCGCGTTGCATGAGCACGCGTGTGTGTGTAGGTGTGTGTGCACGTGTGTGTGCTTGCATGTGTGCATTTTGGGGGGGCTTTCGAGAGGCAGAACCTACTGCACTGGCACATCTCTTTGTTATAACAGGTGAACTTACTTTGAGATCCGCATCGAAACATTAAACCACATGTGCTCACACGCACGCACGTGCACACACACCACTCCCTTATTGGTCCTCTCCCAATGGGTCAGGTCCAGTAATTCACTCCAAATGGCCAACAGAATTATTGACCTGGGTGTGGAAGTACAGTGGGAATGAATAACACTTATATAACACACGATAAGAAAAAGGAAGTAGAAGTGAGTAATAACGTGAAAGTACATAAATGCATGGTAAAGACTTGACAATAAATTGTACAAATACTGTCCAACTAGTTTCATGCCTCGTGATAAATTGATGGAATTTCGGCGCAGTGGCCTTCCTTTAAACACGTAGGCATCCAAACAAGGGTCCAGCTGTTGCTTTGTCTTACTTGCGTTAACCTTGAAGATTAAAGGTTGCACTTCAAGTTGTCTCAGGTTTCTAAGTGCCTTATTTTTAAATTAGTCATGAGTGTGTGATTGTGACTTGTGTCCAGAAGGCAAGTGAGGAATTGGCCACCTCAAAATCTTCCCTCATAGGCATAAATCGGACTGCGTGCACACTGACGCGCTTGTTTAGTGAGGCGCTCCCTTCAACCTTTTTAACTGCACTTTTACTTCTTTCCCATCCCTCTGCCTATCCTATAATCTATGTTTGTATGACCTGACTCAGTGTTTGCATGAAAACACTGCCACACATTGCCATTTCCTGTTTTCTGTCTTACCATAACAACATTTACTGACCAGCTACTACTAACCCGTTTTCATACTACAGTATAACCTCACTGGTTGAATGGAACACTGATTTGCTTAGATATCGAAACCATTTTTCTCCCGTCCAAATGACCGGAAATATAGAGGTAATCCAAGCTCAAATTGCTGTGTTCATCAAAACTTTATTAGTACAGGGAATTTTTAAGTAACATTTTTATTGTGTACTAAAGTTTACCACTGCTGATAGCAAAACTCCACACATTGTTAACTTGCAAAGGTGAGCGGTATAGCAGATAAACATCAGACGAACGACATGCAACAAGTCTTCATTCCATCCAGCAGTAAAATGCTGTAAATGTTTATTATTAAAGTAGACTGTTATCATGTATTTTCATTTAATGCATTATATTTTACTCTGTTGGCTTTTATATTATTGGCTTAATCTTTTACCTCTTTTTTAGATGTCAGGATGGAGGTGGGGAGGGACAAAGTCTAGTCCAGGTTTGTGTCCCAAATTATAAAAAAAGATATTAAACGCACCGACATCAGAACATTACAAATGAGGGTTAGGGTTCACACTGCAAAGAAAACCAAGGTTATGAGACAAAGTTGAGATTTTGCATTTTACAAGATATCACACAGATATTAATAACATTATAAACTTTATAGATGTGCATTGTCAGCTGTAACTCATAGGTGAGATATAGGCTGTTCCATTAAATTTATTTAACTTCTTGTTTTAGTTTATTTATTGAACAGAAGTTGAAGAACAACAAAATGGCCCCTGCATATCTTTATTTTTCTCTATGTGGCCCCCAGTACAAAAAGTTGGGAGTCCTCTTATTTACAGTATAGGGTAAATGTGATACTGCTGACTTTTTTCAGTAAAAGCATCATAGATGTGCCATAGATGTGTTTTCACAAAGGTGTAAAATATTGTTAATTTTGTGTAAAATATAAAAACACGTTGCCTTCATTTCCATTTCATGATGTTGAACTGACGTTGCTGAGCTGAAAATCCGCTTACCTCACATTATTGCTCGTGTATTACATATTATTTTTCTCATCTCACATTCTTCTCAACTCAACACCCCTTTTGAGGCTGCTCCTTCTTTTTCAATAACTGTTGCACAAAAAAGCAAAACGGCAAGCCCAGAGTTCAGAATTTGGTGTTTGCTAATTTCTATGTCATCCATGCGTGACGTTTTAAAGTTCCTTGCAAGTTAAAATATCTAATTTCCCCATACTGTTTTGTGAAATTCCAAATGGGACAAGTATAGGAGGGTTGAACTTTAGCTGTCTGGCTCTACTCTATCCAGCACAACTGCAGAGAGACTCTGCGTAGCGTCCAGAAGAAGCAAGTCTGCAGGGAGACAGTTTTATGTTGCACCAGCAACATGTTTGCACCCCCAAAACAATTTCAAAAGATTTGGCTAAGAGCTGTTTACTTGTTACTATGGTCTCGGCCGGCTGATAAAATGTTGCATGGAATTCTAACTTCACCAGCTTTGATCCTAGTTTGGTGGCTTTGCATTCGATCATTGAAGATCATTTTTGAATGTGTGACCGCACACATGACGAGGAAAAAAAAATAAAAATCACTAACTGTGTGTGCCGTACTCAAGATGACCAACACAGCGCACCACACACATAACGACGTCTGTAGTAGTACCACGACTGACCTGTGAGAGGCAGCATGGTGCCATAGGGCATTGAGACTGATGGGAAAAACAAAGAAGAAGAGTAGTAGTAGTACTAGTCATAGAATGAATAGAAGCTAGACTAACTATTAGCTCATCTGCTAAGTACATTGCAGTGGTTGTCATTTTTTATTGTGGTGGTGATGTCTGAGACACATTATACAAAATACTCAACACAACCACTTCCCCATCACAATCACGGAGTCCGTAGCTTGGCTGAACTCGGTGTTTGCCACACACAAGGGTTTGTGAGTGGAAGTAATGAACAAGCTATCATTTATAATTGTAGGCCCTGACTGTTTTGCGAGTTGTTCGGGGAGGAAAAAAGGCCTTCTTAACGCAACCCACACCACAGGCTATTCGCTCCGGATAGTCTTTCTGAGACATCCGAGAATCTGGCCTTTTCTGACTTTAAATGCAGGGGAAGGAAAATGCTCAAATTTGGCCTAATTGTCGGTGTGTGCGTAGCCCGCTTCAGAAAAGACAATAAGCATACAAGAGAATGAAAATGAAATACCTCATGAAATACTCTATACTGGAATACTGGAATTATTATCAAAATGCAAAATACCACACCTTTAAACTTCCCTTTCTTGTGGTACCATTTCAATACCAGCTTGCATGCCACATTAATATTAAAGTACAACTCCTTTTCGACACTTTTGAGCTCACTCCAGTCATCTGTTCACAAACAACTTGGTTTGATATGAATGTAGGAGGAAATCTTTGGGAACGTTAAGCACATTACTGTCATATTGTGGTTAATGTTTAGCCATAATCTCTGATAAATGACACAACAGATATGATATTTATGGTAAAATGTTATCTGTCTAGTAATTACAGTGCATTACAGTGGAAACGAGATAGAACTGACTAACAGGGGCAGGGGGTCGATATAGCCAATTGTCCGTTACATTGAAGCACTTTTTTTTTTTTTTTTTTTGCACCCATATGACTGTACAGTACAAAATAATTGTTTTGTAGAGTTTTTTTTCATGTCCTAAAACACTCAGTACAGTACAAAGTTATTGTAAATAAATGTATAAAAAAAAAAAAAAAAAAGCTTGAAAATGTTTGAACATTTCTCATTTTATCCTTGGTCATGGTGACATTGTTGAGGTACAGTACTCATCGTAGGGGAGTCGCTTTCATGAGCCATGAGGAATTAGTGTGTTTCCTAGTTCCAAATCCGTTGCCAAAATCCATTTGACAGAAAAAAACTGTTACAGCACCAAAAATAGCATGTTCCCGACTCCAAAGACTTGTGAGCCATGCCACTCTCTCTCTGCCAGTGCTCTATACACAATAGATAATACGTCAATGCCCCACATTCAACTTGGCCGTAGGCATTCGAGGCACGTCTTTTGGAATTTGATCTAGTCATATTGTACATCTGGAAAATACGGGTCACAGATAGATTCTCTGCCTACATTGCGCCACAGTGCCACTAAACAACAGCGGTCAATTCTGGAACTGACAGACTTTGTTAACGGCATTTTAAGTGACAAATGGAAACTATTTTTGGGAAAAAAATTTCAGTCCCATTGTTCCATTTTATCTGATGTTCTATTGCCATCTGTTTTACAAAGGTTCCACTATACTTTTAGTACAAAATCCTACAAAAGACATGATAAAGGATCTTCCCTTTCAGATTACCTGCACTTGCAACAGCTTCACCGCAGTGTTATTATGATAAAATTTTTGCCCGTTCAGAGGTTTGGTTTGTGTTAGTTAGTTACAACTTTGCACCTAGGCTGAGGTCTGCACCGGACTTAATTCCTTTCCAGTTGTCACTTGCAAAATAGTTTCAATTGTTTTTGCAGAAATAGAACCTGTATTATTTTACATGTAAAAAGCATGTACGTATGTACAGTGCATGGGAAGGTCTAGCCCTCTTGCCATGAAAGTTGTTTTAGCCTGACCTACAGCTGCACTGCCCTGTTGCCTTGCCCTCAGCCATCCATCCTGCAAATCCTTTCTCCATTCCCTACCAGCGCGCCTCCGCCTTTCTGCAGACACTCCTCTCCATGCCTAATGACTTTCGCTCCCATTCTCTTTCTTCCTTTGCCTCTTTTGCCCATTCGGCCACATTCCAATCCTCTGTAGTCATCATCATCCAGGCACTGACTGCAGCACAGGGGTTTACTCTGCTCCAGTAAACCATGTTTTGGACAAAGACTCTGGTGCTACTCTGTTTGCTGTTCCTGCACAGAATGAAAGACCATAGATACAATTGTCAAAATAAACTGCAAACACGTTATTTGAAGATTTCAAGGATTTTTATTTACTTCATATCGTGTGACAGTGTGTAGCTCGTGGGCTGCATTTCCTTTTCCAATATTCCAAAAACAGACCAAGCCTCAACTCCTGCTGCACATATAACTCTTTATGAGTCATTCTTGGTCACGACACCAAAACCAACATCATGATTGAGCCTTTATTTTGTGTCTTCTAATTATTTTTTCCAGCAGTAGACACGAGGGGATGAGTCATATCAGCTTTATTTCCCTACAGTGCCACACCATTGTGTAAATCTCAATTGTTCCTCTTTCACCACAAGCCATTTCAGAAAGTGCTTTGGAGGGTGTTTGAAGGCTTCCCAAAATTAAAGTTGTGGTTGTGATAATAAATACGCTGTGTAATTAAACAGAGTTTTCAGCTTGGGAAAGCTTTGAAAATGCAGGACAAAGTGGGAAGTCGGAACAATCAAGCAGGAAAAAGAATCCGGGCTATCGGTGTCATGCATCTTTTTGTGCTAGTGCCAAGGTGACACACCTTGACATAGCACAATAGCCTTGAAGTTACCCCCACACTACTCTATTGTTTAATATTTTGTTTCGACTGTCCCAACTTTTTTTCTACTTCTGTATCGCTACATCAGAACCATGACAAATTCCCCACATTGCGGCAAACAAATACAACCATCCACAATGTATTATCTTCTCCATTTGGTTTGGAATAACCTCCATCCATTTTCTGAAACACTTATCCTCACTAGGGTCTCGGGCGAGTTGGAGCCTATCCAAGCTGACTTTGGGCGAGAGGAGGGGTACACCTTAAACTGGGTGCCAATCAATCGCAGGGCACATATAAACAAACAATCATTCACACTCACATTCACACCTATGGGCAATTTACAGTCTTCAATTAACCTACCATGCATGTTTTTATTTTAACCTGCATGTCAAAAATAAAAATCAACCTTTATCCGCTCTCGTTCCATTTTCCAAATGCTTTGTTTGTTGATGGTGAAGCGGTGGGAGGACGTTTGGCATTTTTAGCATTTTTGTCATAACACTGCTATCATCTTTTTCTCAGTGAACGGGGTTGTTTCAGAGCCAATGACTCTGGAACCTAACATGTTTGTTTTATCATCATTGCCATCACTATTAAGGGATGACTGACTAGTTATTCAGAAAAGTGGTCTCACCATGCCGACTGATGCTAAAAGTCTCATTGTAAGGTGTACAGCAGGGGTCACCAACCTTTTTAAAACTGAGAGCTACTTCTTGGGTACTGATTATTGTGAAAGGCTACCAGTCTACTCCCAACTGTAATAAAACAAAAATAAAATCTCAAAATGTTTGGGGGTAAACCATCTCATCATTGTTACGCCCACTAGCTTGTTTCTGTGAATGCTATGGTTTGTTCATGCACTACGGTCCTGACCTTTGAACTATACTTTTTTAATATTGTCATTGGCCGGCACGTGGAAGACTGGTTAGCACATCTACCTCACATTTCTGGGGACCGGGGTTCAAATCCCGGTCCCACCTGTGTGGAGTTTGCATGTTCTCCCCGTGCCGGGGTGGGTTTTCTCCGGGCACTCCGGTTTCCTCCCACATCTCAAAAACTTGTGTGGTCGGTTGATTGAAGACTCTAAATTGCCCGTAGGTGTGAATGTGATTGTGAATGGTTGTTTGTTTCTATGTGCCCTGCGATTGGCTGGTGACCGTTTCAGGGCGTACCCTGCCTCTCGCCCGAAGATAGCTGGGCTCCAGCACGCCCGCGGCCCTTGTGAGGATAAAGCGGTAAAGAAAATGGATGGATGGATATTGTCATTGCCAAATGTACACCAATGTTACTCCGCTGTGGACTGGTTGCCAGTTAATGGCAGAGCACATATAGACAGACAACCTTTCACTCCGCCACTGCAGTTAGGCAAATGTCCACCAGTAAAAACCATCACTGTGTGCTGTATTTGTATATTTACGTATATTTTTAAAGGTTTAAGAGGACTTATATGTTTGCCATCTTAGGATATACCAATTTTGCTTTGAATAAAAATGAATAAACCCACCCTCAAAGATTGAAGAAAATGTACAGTTTCTACTTTGAAGTCTTCTCACCACTTTAAGGTATCCCAGCACTTGTCCCTATGAGACAAAAAAAACATTCATCCATCCATCCATTTTCTGAGCCGCTTCTCCTCACTAGGGTCGCGGGCGTGCTGGAGTCTATCCCAGCTAGCACCCTGAACTGGTTGCCAGCCAATCGCAGGGCACATACAAACAAACAAACAACCATTCACACTCACAGTCACACCTACGGGCAATTTAGAGTCTTCAATTAATGCATGTTTTTGGGATGTGGGAGGAAAACGGAGTGTCCGGAGAAAACCCACGCAGGCACAGGGAGAACATGCAAACTCCACACAGGGGGGGCTGGAGATTGAACCCTGGTCCACAGAACTGTGAGGCAGACGCTCTAACCAGTCGCCCACCGTGCCTGTACAAAAAAAAAAAAAGTATGTGTTAAGATTTAAGATGTTAAGTTTTTTTGCCTGGATTAAACACTTGAGTTAATTTACTGCCTCCTGGTTCTAGCTGGAGTCACTGATGGTGTAGTGGTACACTCGCCTGACTTTGGTGCGGGCAGCGTGGGTTCAGTTCCCACTCAGTGACAGTGTGAATGTGAATGTGAGTGCGAGTGGTTGTCCGTGTCTATATGTGCACTGCGACTGACTGGTGACCTATCCCAGCCTTTCGCCAAAGTCAGCTGGGATAGGCTCCAGCGCCCCCAGGGCCCCTCGACCCGAACCAGGATAAGCGGTGTTGAAAATGGATGGATGGATGGATGGATGGTTCTAGCTGGTGTCCCTCTAGGTTATAATCAGTCCCAGAGTAGCACACACATTACTAGGGTGGCTACCTAAATTAGAAGTCTGTGTTGGTTTCGGTTATGTAAAGGTAGTTGCTTTTAGTTTGGTGGATTACCGTACGCTATACGATATTACGCGATACAAACTATTCATAACCGTGAGGATATGAAAGAAACACAGTCGTCGACATTGCAGAATGGGTTGTATTCAACAATGTTCTCAATTTTAACAAAGTAATGTGGGAATCCTAATTGATACAATTCAAACAAATGCAGGAGACGGAGTATCTTCATCAACAAGTACAATTTGATGCTGATCCAAATAAGGATTGATAGGCTTTGGTGGCGGCCTGTGCTTGGTGACTGCTCCTGACTGCTTTTTAGTTTTGCATTTATGCTACTAGTAATGCAACATAGTAAATGAGCGGTTTTCATTGCTTCTTTACAGCTAAAATATTCTTGTTGACTTGATTATTTATTTATTTATATCATGTGCTCAACCCAACCATTCCAAACTATATGTGCATTTTTTTTCAGTCAACTTAAACAAAGTGAGACTTAAATAAATCATCTAAATTGCTAATTGCATGCTACTTTTTTTTTTTTTTTTTTTTTTTTTTTTACAGCAATACCACCTGAATATTATAATGTACACTCAAACAAAGTACAGAGATTAGATGTAACCTGAGCAGTTTTGTCACAATGGGTGCACCTGCAGTATACAACTCGCGATCAGTGGCCTCCATTTTTGTATTTAAATCCAAATTACCGTCAAGACACCAATATTCAGAACACAATACAAACACTCCACTAAGTCTTTGTGTACTTCGCACCTTTGTGAGCGTGTTGAAACACAGACACACCTACCAAGCATACAAAGCAAACATGACACGTCACACTGAATTTTTATAAAAAGACAAGAAATGTGACACTGAATCAGTCATAATCAATTGTTTCACTCATTTTGCAGATGGTCTCCTGAACCCTTGCATACTGCAAATCAATCATAGCCCATTTAGTGGTCACATGAAACTTATTCTGATGCTAATCTTCCTATTTCTATGACATGAGTGGTGTTTATTAGTCAGGAACATTCTTTATGAATGACATGCTAAATTAATGCTTGTCAAAATGGCTTTAGACTACACAGTGGTGGGGAAATAGGAGACAGAGGGGGAGGAACGTCACTTGTTCTACTGATGATCTACAAAAATATGAATATATTATGTGGAAAAAGTGGGCAGTACAGTAGGCATGCGCAGTACAGTAGGCATGCGCTTAGCACATCTGTCTCACAGAGAAGTTTATGAGTTTGACTCTCAGCTTAAGCCCTCCTGTGTGGAGTTTGAATGTTCTTGTGCTCTGGTGGGGTTTCTCTGGCAATGCAGTATTTATTCTATTCCGCATGCCAAAAATTAGCATTTTAAGTTAACTGAAAACTCTAAATTGCCCACGGGTGTGAATATGGGTGTGTAAAAGGTTGTCCATATGTGCCCTTGGATTGATCAATCACCAGTCCAGAGTGCACCCTGTCTCTTGACGAAATTCAGCTGGGCGAGGCTCTGAACAATGTAAGCAATAGAAAATGGATCTATGGATGGATGGATGGGTTTTAAAGAACATTGTTGTTTGCCAAAGCAGAGATATGGATTTTTAAGCATTTGCCGATGACTGAAGAAACATGATGACTGTATGTGACTAAAATCTCCCAAGGATCAAGACAGCATGTTTATCTCCCCCTCTAAAGTCTTCTTGAAAAGCAGCCGGTTTTGAGTGGCTGATGTGCCTCCTGCAAATGAGCCACATATTTTCTTAAATAGGCAGTTCACAAAGAAATTAATGGTTGTGTAATTTTACTCTTCAAGGTTGAGGAGGCACTCCAGAGACCCAAAGATGAGTATAAAAGCAAATTAAATTGTCAATTTCCCAACGTTTGTCATCTTTAAAACTGTTTTCAAGTAATAGTGACTCAAACCCTCTGACATATGCAACTCGTTTAAAGTACCAGTTATGCCAACCAGGTTCAAAAACCATCCTTTCAACATTCTAACTGGAATGTCACATAATCTTGTTTTCCAGGCTTGACTCCAGAGTCGTTTTAGCTTTTCCGGACCCTTTTCAGAAGCACCATCAAGTATTTTTGGATGTATGACAGTTACATTTAAACTACACACACTGGTACTATTGTTCTGTACCCTGACTCCATTGAGGGAACATACAAGGCTTTTGTCACTCAGGTCATCATTGAATATTTTGTCAGTAGACATAATCTGTTCATGTGTTTTACTTTATGAGATAGTGATCTTGTCAACTTCTGATGTGAGAGTCTCTGTGTTTTTTTTCCACGAGATTTGCCCAATTTTCCTGCGCTGGATCAATTATTTCACACTTTGCAAGCATAACAACATCAATTATACTACTTGAAATGATCCAAGAGTTTCAGCAAGCGCTATGCCAACAACGATCACGAATTACAGTCACAGTTTGAAATAGTGTAAAGGAGGTCCAGTTTCATCTTTACGTACAATCATGATCAAATGGACCAAATATTGGTTGACCTCAATAAAAATGATAACTATCAACGTTTTACCCAATGCAAACAGTAGAGATTGTTTGATGCGCCATTATGTGGAGGTAAAATATTTTTTTGTGGATTCCACTTGTTTTAAAACAACTATAAAATGTTTCAAGTTGCATGTTGTTTTAACATTTTACACCACAACCTACCTCAAAATGACTTTTTCCAATTCCTTCGGGAATGTGCTTCAGGCTTGGATGCAAGGGAGTCGACATAAAAACTGAAATAGATTCCTTTTTTATATGGTCTGCAATAAAATGCAAGTCAAAGAAGATATGCAACAAAGTAAAATGATAATACTCAGAATGTCATCAAAGCATTGCAATTACATTATATTGAAAACAGCTCAATTCATATTCTATAATGGCTACTTGTAACAACCCAAATATTGATCTACTTTTATCATCTACTCAAATATATATATATATATATTATATATATATATATATATATATATATATATTGTTCTCCCTGTGCCTGCGTGGGTTTTCTCCAGGCACTTCGGTTTCCTCCCACATCCCATAAACATGCATGGTAGGTTAATTGACAACTCTAAATTGCCCGTAGGTGTGACTGTGAGTGCGAATGGTTGTTTGTTTGTATGTGCCTTGCGATTGGCTGGCAACCAGTTCAGGGTGTACCCCGCCTCCTGCCCGATGATAACTGGGATAGGCTCCAGCACGCCCGCGACCCTAGTGAGAAGAAGCGGCTCAGAAGATGGATGAATGGATATCTATTAATATATATATATATATATATATATATATATATATATATATATATATATATATATTTTTTTTTTATTTTATTTCTTTTTTCTCTCAATTTCTTTTCAACTGATGTTATAGGTCACATTAATAGTGGAAAAAGTTTTTATTTATTTTTTTATCTTGGTCTCATTCTTTATATCACAAAAACCGGGCATTTGAACAAGGGTGTGTCGACTTTTTAACCTCATATCATAAGTGCATTTCACTCTGCTGCTACACACGTATTCACAGTCACAAATGACTTTCGAATCAGAATCAAAATCAAATTGTTACTTCTAAATAATAGACCAACAAATGAAAAATCAAATGTGATTATGTGAGACCTATCTATTAAACCGGAAATAAAGTACACTGGCAAATTTTCGATGCCGCTTCTCCTTACGGAAAGATTTGTCTTTTTAGGTTGAAATGGCTTATTTTAACCAGGATCCCTCACAGTACCATGGCCAAAGGTAGAACCTGAGTTGGTTTGTGCCGTAAATCTTCACTTCCTTGGACCAGCTGCCTCCTTTCTAGCTAGCCATATGGCTACCTAGCTGGCTCTCGTCATCTTTCACACTGTCTTGGGTCAACTTTCTCACATTCATTCTGCCGCGGTCGTTGTCCACCTCAGTATTTGCTCCTTTTCAGCTTTGTTTGTGGCGCTGCCATGAATATCCGTGCAGCTCCTCAAGGCTAGGCTAATCGACGCCTCCTTCCACAGAGATCTCGGTGGAGGGCTCCAAGCTTCAATTGCGTACATGCGCAGAAACTATGCGTATGTCCAAATGGCGTCCGTTATAAACAAAGGCTAAAATGTTGAAATATTTTTTATTTTTAAGTAAATGCGGTGTAGCAGCATTGAAGCTCTTGTCAGAATTAAGTAGGTTATTCTTTGATTCAAAATCACCAAATTCTGTTTCGGCGTTGATTTAAATGTTTATTTTTTTTTTCAGTGGACTTGAATGTCAATTCGAATCACCACCCATTCATGCACAGTCCTAATATAATGCCTTTCTATGAACTACTGTGAACAATGAGTGCATAGTGTATAAAGGATAACTCAGCATTTTCCCCCAGTTCCATAATACTCCATAATACTTATGGATTGTTAGCATTATTTTTGTTGTTACTACCTCAGGAAAGCATCACAATGATGTTTTGATAAAAAATAGTTACCACATTATCCAAAAGTAGTTATCACTTCCTTAGTCGGTTAACGACTTTATAGGTCTGCACAAAAGAGATTTTTGTGAGAAAGGCTTTGATTGGTAACACATTTGCGCATTTCTTTTACCCTCAGGTACAACAATAAACAAATCATCTGAAGCATATTCTGAGACTTCCCTTTTCTATTATAACATTTAGTGTTTATTTGTATTTGTATTGTTCTGCAACCCTGAGGGACTGTTTGGGTTATAACACAGACATTCCTCACACCATAAAAATTGGCAAAGGAGACACTTTACGCCCCCACCCATTCCAAATATGGACATCACAATATTAATGTGAATTACGGATGGTGCTGCCAGTTGGATATCATATCCTTCACACTATAGCTGCACTTCATACGTCAAGGTTCTTTGTGTATCCGAAACCATAGCGACTACACTCAAACTATTTCCATAGCAGACACATATGCTTCTGGTTTGGTCATCAGTGCTCTGTGGTAAACCCCGTTGCCATAGCGACCGTGGGTGTGGTAAGGGGTAAAGTCAGAAGGATGGTAGGCGGGGAGAAGTACTGCGTGAGAGGGATCATGGGAGGACAAAAGTGGAACATGTGCCGTGTTGGGAAGCACAAAGTTAACAATAAATAACAATTACTCTTTGTGGACTATTTTTTAAATATAAAGTAGAGAATGCTGCAGTTTAAGAGAGAGTGGAGAGAGCACAGGAGACGGAATTAAATGAGGAAAGCAATGTTTTCTTTTCATGTGGGCACTGCTTGTACCATCAGGTTTTTCCACGGAACGTGTGTTTTCCCTCTTCCCACATTTCCTTCTTTGTATCCAAATCCAAGCTTTGCTTTCATTGGTTTAAGGCTCAGCAAGGAATGGGCCTGGGATGTATTATGGCTTCGTGGCATCTGTGTAAAAAAATAGCATAGCAAAAAAAAAAAAAAAAAAAAAGTAGCAATTGATGAAGTTAGATTTCATGTGGACTTGAAAAAATATTCTTACTTATGAACATGTGTGCCACACTCTGGTTGTGAAGTTTTCAAATGACATTTCTGACATGACACAAAGTCTTGTCGTATACTCTCGTTGCTTAATATGTACACATATTCCAAAGCGTGCCCTCCCTATGAAGGGTTAAAAGTGACTTCCTCTTTGACAGCTTTTGTTGTCCTGGTGACAGTAACAACACAGGGCCATAAGTCTCGTGCTTTCACTCAGTATGTGGTGGAAGTGAGTCCTACAGTTGAAAAGAACAATGTAATTTGTAAAAATGTCTTCTCTTTTTGGGATGGGGGGTATATAACTATTTCCTACAGGCCAGTAATATACTGTTTTACTGAGCTATAATTAATTTTTTCATATCATATTATAGTAAACATGGGGCCAGCAATACTCAACCAACAAGGACTGGGCATTCTTTAATGTACTGAAGTACTTGTCAGTGAATGCTTGATAATAACAATAATAATAATAATAATAATAATAATAAATTCATGGTGTACCCCACCTCCTGCCTGTATAAATGGAACATGGAACCTAAAATTGAATATTTATAATATTTTTTGATTGTACTGTTTTACAATTTGTATTTTATTTACAAGAACTCAACCAAATATTTACTGGGTAATACATAAAAATGAATAAATACAATTCACAAATTTTAGGTTAAAAAAATGCAGCCAAATTAACACAATGTGTATTGTAGAAATCTTTGTGATATAAATGCTCGGTAGGCTGGATTAAATGCAGAAGAATGGAACGGGCCTTATGTAGCCCTGCCCTGAAGGATTATCTTGAACTTTATTTTAGAAATCTCCTATCTCTGGGGTTGAAGTCACCTAGGTGGTTAAAAAGCTCCTCGGTTTGTGTGGATGAGACTCGCCCGGAGTTCCTAAAGGCTCTGGATGTTGTAGGGCTGTCCTGGTTGACACGTCTCTGCAACATCGCGTGGACATCGATGACAGTGCCTCTGGATTGGCAGACTGGGGTGGTGGTCCCCCTTCTTAAAAAGGGGGACCGAAGGGTGTGTTCCAACTACAGGGGGATCACACTCCTCAGCCTCCCCGGTAAGGTCTATTCAGGGGTGCTGGAGAGGAGAGTCCGTCGGGAAGTCGAATCTCAGATTCAGGAGGAGCAGTGTGGTTTTCATCCTGACCGTGGAACAGTGGACCAGCTCTTCAACCTCGGCAGGGTCCTCGAGGGTGTATGGGAGTTTACACAACCAGTCTTCATGTGTTTTGTGGACTTGGAGAAGGCTTTTGACCATGTCCCTCGTGGAGTCCTGTGGGGGGTGCTTCGGGAGTATGGGGTACCGAACCAGCTGATAGGGCTGTTCGGTCCCTGTATGACCATTGTCAGAGTTTTGTACGCATTGCCGGCAGTAAGTCGGACTCGTTTCCAGTGAGGGTTGGCCAAGGTTGCCCTTTGTCACCGATTCTGTTCATAACTTTTATCTTGTTCATGAGTGAGGGAAGAATGGAACGGGAGATTGACAGGCGGATCGGTCCAGCGTCTGCAGTGATGCGGACTTTGTGTCGATCTGTTGTGGTGAAAAAGGAGCTAAGCCGAAAGGCAAAGCTCTCTATTTACCGGTCGATCTACGTTCCTACCCTCACCTAAGGTCACGAGCTGTGGGTAGTGACCGAAAGAACAAGATCCCGGATACAAGCGGCTGAAATGAGTTTCCTCTGCAGGGTGTCCGGGTTCTCCCTTAGAGATAGGGTGAGAAGCTTGGTCAACCGGGATGGGCTCAGAGTAGAGCCGCTGCTCCTCCGCATTGAGAGGAGCCAGATGAGGTGGCTCGGGCATCTGATTCGGATGCCTCTGGACGCCTCCCTGGTGAGGTGTTCCAGGCACATCCCACAGGGAGGAGACCCCGGGGACTACCAAGGATACGCTGGATAGACTATGTCTCTCGCTTGCCTGGGCACGCCTTGGGATCCCCTCGGAAGAGCGAGAGGAAGTGGCTGGGGAGAGGGAAGTCTGGGCTTCCCTGCTGAGGCTTCTCTGCTGACCTCGGATAAGCGGAAGACAATGGATGGATGGATGGATCAAAAATAAAGTGTCACAAAAGCTATATATACCTACCTACCTTACCTTAATTGTCATCTTTCTGTGACTCAGAATCTGTTCATGTCCATATATATTGATTTAAGATTTGTTTTTTAAATTTGGTCTTTTTGTGAGATACCCTAGAGCAATGTCATAACCGCCACAATGGCATATTGATTAACCATTGATTCATATTGTGATGGTAATGACATGTGATGGTAATGACATTTTTAGCTAACTGTGCTATGCTGGTAGAGTTATCTTAAATGTTTCATTTAGCAAGCTAGTCCTGTACAACAGTTTACAACCCCAATTCCAATGAAGTTTGGACGTTGTATTAAACATAAATAAAAACAGAGTACAATAATTTGCAAATCATGTTCCACCTATATTTAATTGAATACACTACAAAAACAAGATATTTAATATTTAAACTGATAAACTTTATTGTTTTTAGCAAAGAATCATTAACTTAGAATTTTATGGCTGCAACACGTTCCAAAAAAGCTGGGACAGGTGGCAAAAAAGACTGAGAAAGTAGAGGAATGCTCATCAAACAGGTGTTTGATGAGAATTCCACAGGTGAACATCCCACAGATGAACAGGCTAATTGGGAACAGGTGTGTGCCATGATAGGGTATAAAAGGAGCTTCCCTGAATTGCTCAGTCATTCACAAGCAAAGATGGGGTGAGGTTGACCTCTTTGTGAACAAGTGTGTGAGAAAATAGTCGAACAGTTTAAGGACAATGTTCCTCAACATACAAATGCAAGGAATTTAGGGATTTCATCATCTATGGTCCATAATATCATCAAAAGGTTCAGAGAATCTGGAGAAATCACTGCATGTAAACGGCAAGGCCGAAAACAAACATTGAATGCCCGTGACCTTCGATCCCTCAGGCAGCACTGCATCAAAAACCGACATCAATGTCTATAGGATATCACCACATGGGCTCAGGAACACTTCAGAAAACCAATGTCAGTAAATACAGTTTGGTGCAACATCCGTAAGTGCAACTTGAAACTCAACTATGCAAAGCAAAAGCCATTTATTACCAACACCCAGAAACGGCGCTGGCTTCTCTGGGCCCGAGCTCATCTAAGATGGACTGATGAAAAGTGGAAAAGTGTTTTGTGGTCCGACGAGTCCACATTTCAAATTGGTTTTGAAATTGTGAATGTCATGTTCTCCGGGCCAAAGAGGAAAAGAACCATCCGGACTGTTATGGGCACAAAGTTCAAAAGCCAGCATCTATGATGATATGGGGCTGTGTTAGTGCAAATGGCATGGGTAACTTTCACATCTTACACATGAAGGCACCATTAATGCTGAAAGGTACATACAGGTTTTGGAGAAACATATGCTGCCATCCAAGCAATGTCTTTTTCATGGACGCCCCTGCTTATTTCACCAAGACAATGCCAAACCACATTCTGCACGTTACATCAGTGTGGCTTCATAGTAAAAGAGTGCGGGTACTAGACTGGCCTGCCTGCAGTCCTGACCTGTCTGCCATTGAAAATGTGTGGCGCATTATGAAGCGTAAAATACGACAACGCAGACCCCGGACTGTTGAACAGCTGAAGCTGTACATCAAGCAAGAATGGGAAAGAGTTCCACCTACAAAGCTTCAACAATTAGTGTCCTCAGTTCCCAAACATTTATTGAATGTTGTTAAAAGAAAAGGTAATGTAACACAGTGGTAAACATGACGCTGTCCCAGCTTTTTTGGAACGTGTTGCACCCATAAAATTCTAAGTTGATGATTATTTGCTAAAAACAATAAAGTTTATGAGTTTGAACATTAAATATCTTATCTTTGTAGTGTATTCAATTAAATATAGGTTGAACATGATTTGCAAATCATTGTATTCTGTTTTTATTTATGTTTAACACAACGTCCCAACTTCATTGGAATTGGGGTTGTCTATGATTATCAAGTTTTTACTGGAAAATCTTTAAACATATTAACACTACAAGTCGTTTGGTAATGACATGCAATAAAAATATGTTTTTTCCTTATGTGATACACATAAGGAAAAAACTTACTCTTCCAGTTATCAAAATGTTTGACTTCTCTCTGCCCTAACATGTGCTTGATTGACAAGACAAAATGACAGGGAATTAGAGAATCAGATTTTGAATAAACTTCATTGATCTGAAAATGACAGCAACTTTAAGGGACAGAAATATTTTAGTAAAAATAAAAGACAGAATTTGAAATGTTTTGTATATATATTGAGAAATCATGAATTACATTACATTTTAAGGAATTTATGATAAAAGTTACACCATTTTAGCATTTTTTAGTAGAACGATAGAGCGTCATATATATTATTATAGAGCGTCATATATATTTTCGACAGCACTTATAATTATGCACACCCACTGCTGGTTATTGAAAAAAATCTAGTTAAACATATTTTTTCTTTAAATTTTACATCAAGGACACAAAAAGGCCCGTATTCAAATAAACACACATAAAGGGATTCTGAACATGGAATAAGGGTGGGTGAGGTTTGTGCTTTTGTCAAACAATAGGGAATAAACCGAAGGAAGTGTTTTTCATTGGGATGTCCAACTTGTTTACGATCCACAAGAATATCCCAAAAGTCCATTCATTTTCCTTGCCAGGCCTTGTAAAGTAAAGATGAACAAATGGAGCAAGAAGAATCACTTTCCAGTTCTGTTGCAATGCAGTTTTTAATGTACAATATTATACAGCTGTATTAATCCTGGGAGAGAACATACTGTACAGTACACAGTACTGTATACTTTTATCACATGAATATAGTAGTATTTTTGGACAAAACGTAATGCAATGTATAGTAAATAGTGAGACATTGACAGATTGGGGCTCCCCTTAATTTGTTTAAAAATTAATAATGGTAAAATCACATAGTTTTGGTGGAGACACCTATCAATTTCAGAACAGCACCTAAACTGTTTCTCAATTTGTCGTGCAATTCTCTACCAAATTGTGATGCGTCTTCCCTGCATTGTATCAAATCGCTGCAAATATTTTTTCCAGTCTCATGGTTACCTTGATCAAAAATGCAAAAGAATACATAGAGGTCTATACTTAATATAGATTTTAACTAAACATTGTCTGCAATCTTTCCACTGACATATACAGAAAGTAAACTGTTTAATTAATCAACACATACCATTATGTATCTATTATTTGACATTATATTAATACAGTATTGGCAAAAAAAAGGGGGCGGGGGGTTGCATGGTAGAATCATAAATGCTAAAACAACCAAAAATTAATGACATCAAGTATGTCATAAAATAGGGTCAACAACATGTCAACCTTTGGATGGCGCACCCTGTGTTACTCCCGAGTGACTGATCGAATCTGGGATTATGCTGCATGCTGTCATTGCATCACTTGGAAGGGAAGTTCCGTTTGAATTCCTCTAAAGTTGTCACACCTAAAATGATTCACTTGTCAGAAAGTCTCACTGTCGCAGAATTTGTACAGACATAACCTACTGTATGTTAGCAAAATATGCAAAATTCTCAGGAACTCTCCACTGCATGATGGAGCTGATACTCATATGTCATGAACAAAATGTTGACTCCGAGATTTTCTCATGAGCAAGACTCACAGTTGAATATGCAGAATTGGGCTGTGTCCATCTTAAAACATGATGCATCTTCCAGAAAACCAAAATTCCTCAGAAGTATCCATTATGTGTCAATCATTTCTACATCAGAAGGACCCCTTGATGGGTCAAATATTTTATTCCTTTGTTCGCTCTCATGTGTCAAGTAAGGAGACAGAGGACACTAATCATAACATGATTAAACATGTTTATTATTATTATTATTCTTTAGTTTTGATTTATTGCAACTTCCTGCTTTTGCAAATGGTAGTGTGACTCTTTTACCTGATTACTTGAAGAAATCCTTCTCATCCTAAATTTTTAAACTGATATTTGTGCAATTTGTCTACTATATGCTTGGAACTATTTACTACTGAAGAGAAACTGCTTGAACCATTTTGAGAAGAGCAATATGATTGTACCATTTACGTGAAAAACATTTTTGTAAAATAAAAAAAAAACTTAGTCTATAAGAGTTTACATTTTTATGGTGCAACTGAGTGACAGTTCAAGCCTTAGAATAAGTAATGGGTGTATTTTTATTGTCAATCTGACGCTATTAGAGGGCCCACCATTTGTACAAAATCATACTGAATGCAAAAATACATACATACATACATGCATAAAAGTATTATTATTATTATTATTATTATTGTAAGATGCTCTGTTTGGGGGAAATTTGCTGCACCTTGAAAATGTACTTGAATCATTTTCTCACAAAAATATTTTTGATGTGATGGTTCAGATAACGGCACGGTGGACGACTGGTTAGAGCGTCAGCCTCACAGTTCTGAGGACCGGGGTTCAATCCCCGGCCCCGCCTGTGTGCAGTTTGCATGTTCTCCCCGTGCCTGCGCGGGTTTTCTCCGGGCACTCCGGTTTCCTCCCACATCCCAAAAACATGCATGAATTGGAGACTCTAAATTGCCCGTAGGTGTGAATGTGAGTGCGAATGGTTGTTTGTTTGTATGTGCCCTGCGATTGGCTGGCAACCAGTTCAGGGTGTACACCGCCTCCTGCCCGAAGATAGCTGGGATAGGCTCCAGCACGCCCGTGACCCTAGTGAGGAGAAGCAGCTCAGAAAATGGATGAATGGATGGATGGATGGTTCAGTTAAGGCTAAAGCACCTTTCTCGGTCACTGCCCCATATTTTCCACTCAAATATTTATCCAGAACTTTGCAAAGACCTTGCTGTTTGAGAGAAAAGTGTAATAAATCAGTTCTGTGCCAGGTGAGAGGGAGGGTCCTTTTACACAACTTTAATGGTTTACAATGTTCAAACACGTAACACAATGGGGCCGCAAAACACAAAGCCTTGTTATGTGCACGGTGATTACAGTGTATCCTGACAGGAAGGGCTGCCGGACAACTTGATGTTATTCTTATCAGGTTGTAAAAAAGAAATCCACCTTGTTAATCCAAATGTGTTCATTGGCACTCGAAGCAAAAACACAACAATTATAACAGTTCCACAGTCTGTTCTCATGAGAGAAAAAATAGGAATTTGGAGAAAACATACATATTTTAATCTTCTGATTTAAATGACCTCTGCCAGGCTTACTGTGTAAAAAGTTACAATGTCTGCCTCACAGTTGAGCGAAATCTGAGGCCAGGCCTCCCTGTGCAAGTGATATAGTAAATGGATGGAAATTTAAATAGGGTGAGGAAAGAGGTTATGTTTCGACAGTTTTTCTTGGTTGGATAGCTAACCATACAGAGGGGATGCATATTTTGATGAAGATCTGAATAAAGGTGCGCATAAACATGTTTTATTGTTTGAGACAAATTGCATCAGAGCTAAGTGGCGCACGGCCCACCAGATTCAGCAAATGGAACTTCAGGAGAAAACAAGCTTTGGGAGTCTGACTGTTGGGGCCCACTTTGAAATTTACATTACTGCCCCATTCAGAACTACAGTGGAACAACATCGTCCAGGATAAGTTTTAGCCAGACAGGCAAGTTGTGATGCCTTGGTAGAGGTCTTGAATGAACAATACATCATGTAAAGCAATGTGACCCCAACCTTCTTTGCACTGCGGACCGGTTAGGAGTCGGCATTGTCACATATTGGACAGTTGGATGCCCGCTGTTGAAATAAGTCTGTCATCGACCATACATCCGAGGAGCTCGCAAGTCTGTCTACCTGCTGGTGCCCTGATCAAATTCACCAAAATTACATGATTATCATCTGCGCCCAAATTTAAACGTTGTCCCAGTAGGCGTAAATTTAGATGGACTTTCTGACACCGAAATCTCACGCCGCCAAGCGAATCTCAAGCAGCACATCCTCGTTCCGCCGACACTGCACAGCTTGGCGCAGGCCGGTCTCCCAAATTGGCAAATACACGTGTCTTGTGCTTGCACGAAAATCAAATGCCCTAGTTAAGATGAAGTGCAGCTGCGTTGTCTATGAAAATACAGCCTAAAACTCTCTATTTACACTTAAAAATGTTTTTAAAAAATGAGATCCATATTTTTGCCTTTTTGCAATATTTCCTAAAAGTTTGGGAAAACACAATGTAATAAGTCACAAGGAGTCCACCCTCAGCGCTCATCACATTTGCGTGGTGTGTAACACCACATAGACTCCCCCACCATTTGAGGTTTAGACTGAGGGTCACACCCATCAGCACTCGTAATCTGGGCTGTCTGACACACACACACACACACACACACACGCACACACAAACACACACACAATGGCAGCTTGTGACATACTTCAGAGCAGACAGAGATCTGTGATGTTTATGGATTTTGAGGGTAAAGGTCCATCTTGTGTATGTGTACGTTCCAGATTGCTGCTTGACCCCAGTCACAAGAAATATCAACCCCATGCTTGTGATTAGACAGATGATACGCAATCATGCAGACTAACGTGTACATGTTGCAATGAGGGACTGTGGCAAATTTTAACATGTGCCATTGATTTTATCATCAAATTTACAAATAGCCACTAATTTGGTTCTGTATTAGCGCCCTCTGGGAATTACAGTGTAACCTTTGAAGTTGAAAACAATGTTCCTAGTTAAGCTCCAATTTGTTTGGATTTCAAAACAATTTCTGCCAGAGGGCAACACGGTGACCTAGTGGTTTGCACGTCTGCCTCGCAGTTAAGAGGTCTTAGGTTCAAATCTTGGCACTGGCCCTTTTGCATGTTCTTCTCGTGCTTGCGTGGTTTTTCTCTGGATACTCCTGCTCCCTCCAAAAACGTTTTAGGTCAATTGGCGACTCTAAATTCTACATGAAAGTGATAAATATTTTTTCTCTATATGAACACGGGCTGCCACTAAAGACTATTTTAATAATCGATTAATCTGGTCATTATTTTTTTCGATTATTCAATGCCTGATTAAAAAAAATCCATCCTTCTATTAAAAAAACAGGACATTATTTCAAATTCAAAGTGCAGAAAATGCCCGAACATAAGTTTATTATGATTCACTTATTGGTTTGGTCTGTATCATGTCAGAAAATAGGCAAAAATTATGATGACGATCATTGTTTTCCATAGTAAAAGCAAATATGTTTGCAACTGTCTTCGTTTGATTAAGCACGAAGATAATCAGTCTGCCTTCGAGGAGGAGGATATCGGAAAACATTTACTGTTGAGAAGCTGAAATTTGGACAATTTTAAGTTAAACAAGGTCTCCAAACGATTTTCGGTTATCAAAATAGTTGTCGGTTAATTTGATAATGGATTAGTTGTCGACTGAGGGAGCTGGGCTCGGCTATAACTCAGCCACGGCCCTCATGAGGACAAGTCTAATAGAAAATGGATGGATGGATGTTCCTAAAGGAGCTAAATTTAAACTGTCACCCACACTTTATTCAATGCCCAAGCAATGTTTTAGATCTCATTTTAACAGCCTTCATAAAAGTGTAAAATTAAGTTAACCGCTGTTAACATTAAGACCAATGAAACAATACGTATGAACTTTTGTATTGGCGGTGAAATACAAACATGCACACTCATTACTTAACATTCTTAATTGTCACCCAAGTGCAAAAAGAACTTAACCATTGTAAACTTAAGATGATTTCCCTTACAAGATGTGGATGTCACGTGTGAGGTCATGCATGGTGGCTGTTCAAACTTTAGAGTCATTCTTACCCTGAAACGTTGGTTAAATTACAAATCGTGTGACTTCGGAGTTTCTTCTGTAAAGGGGACTAATGTTTAACCTCTGTACACTTAACAAATGATATTGCTGCACATAACCACAGTGTTGTGTGATCCGAAGCTTGTGTAACAACAATGGCCATGGTAGGAGCCACATTTGGGTCACTATTTGCACAGTATTAAGAAATCTGGTTGAAATATGTTTTGACAAGGTAAGCACTTCTTCTTTTCCTTTCGGCTTGTCCCTTTAGGGGTCGCCACAGCGCGTCATCCTTTTCCATGTAAGCGTATCTCCTGCATCCTCCTCTCGAACACCAACTGCCCCCATGTCTTCCCTCAGGACATCCATCAACCTTCTCTTTGGTCCTCCTCTAGCTCTCTTGCCTGGCAGCTCCATCCTCATCATCCTTCTACCAATATACTCACTATTTCTCCTCTGGACGTGTCCAAACCATCGAAGTCTGCTCTCTCTAACTTTGTCTCCAAAACATCGAACCTCGGCTGTCCCTCTGATGAGCTCATTTGTAATTTTATCCAACCTGGTTACTCCGAGAGCGAACCTCAACATCTTCATTTCCGCCACCTCCAGCTCCGCTTCCTGTTATCTCTTCAGTGCCACTGTCTCTAATCCGTACATCATGGCTGGCCTCACCACTGTTTTATAAACTTTGCCCTTCATCCTAACAGAGACTCTTCTGTCACATAACACACCTGACACCTTCCTCCACCCGTTCCAACCTGCTTGGACCCGTTTCTTCACTTCCTGACCACACTCACCATTGCTCTGGATCGTTGACCCCAAGTTTTTAAAGTCCTCCACCCTTGCTATCTCTTCTCCCTGCAGCCTCACTCTTCCCCCACCACCCCTCTCATTCATGCACATATATTCTGTCTTACTTCGGCTAATCTTCATTCCTCTGCTTTCCAGTGCATGCCTCCATCTTTCTAACTGTTCCTCTACCTGCTCCCTGCTTTCACTGCAGATCACAATGTCATCTGCAAACATCATGGTCCATGGGGATTCCAGTCTAACCTCATCTGTCAGCCTATCCATCACCACTGCAAATATGAAGGGGCTCAGGGCTGATCCCTGATGCAGTCCCACCTCCACCTTAAATTCATCTGTCACACCTACAGCACACCTCACCGCTGTTCTGCTGCCCTCGTACATGTCCTGTATTATTCTAACATACTTCTCTGCTACTACTACTTCTCTCTCTCTCTCTTTAATGCCTTTCTAACGTCCCCCTTACTAATCATTGCCACTTCCTGGTCCACCACACTTGCCTCTTCTACTCTCCCTTCTCTCTCATTTTCCTCATTCATCAACTCCTCGAAGTATTCTTTCCATCTTGCTAGCACACTGCTGGCACCAGTCAACATATTTCAATCTCTATCCTTAATCACCCTAACCTGCTGCACATCCTTTCCATCTCCATCCCTCTGTCTGGCCAGCCTGTATAGATCCTTTTCTCCTTCTTTAGTGTCCAACCTGCCATACATGTCATCATATGCCTCTTGTTTGGCTTTTGCCACCTCTACCTTTGCCCTGTGTCGCATCTCAATGTATTCCTTTCGCCGCTCCTTCTTAGCTGACCTTTTTCCTTGTATTATTTCCTGTACTGTGAGGTTCCACCACCAAGTATCCTTCTTTCCTTTCCTGCCAGAAGATACACCAAGTACTCTCCTGCCTGCCTCTCTGATCACCTTGGCTGCAGTGGCCCAGTCTTCTGGAAGCTCCTCCTGTCCACCGAGAGCCTGTCTCACCTCTTCCCGAAAAGCTGCACAACTGTCTCAGCTTCCACCACATGGTTCTCTGCTCCGCCTTAGTCTTCCTAATCTTCCTCCCCACCACCAGAGTCATTTTACACACCACCATCCTATGCTGTCTAGCCAGACTCTCCCCTACCACTACCTTACAGTCGGTAACCTCCTTCAGATTACATCGTCTGCACAAAATGTAATCCACCTGTGTGCTTCTACCTCCGCTCTTGAAGGTCACCCTATGTTCGTGCCTCTTCTGGAAAAAAGTGTTCACTACAGCCATTTGCATTCTTGTTGCAAAGTCTACCACCATCTGTCCCTCCAAGTTCCTTTCCTAGATGCCGTACTTACCCATCACTTCTTCATCACCCCTATTTCCTTCACCAACATGTCCATTACAACCTGCAACAATCACGACTCTCTCTCTGTCTGGGATGCTCAGAACTACTTCGTCTAGCTCCTTCCAGAATTTCTTTTTCAGCTCTAGGTCACATCCTACCTGTGGGGCATAGCCGCTAATCACATTATACATAACACCCTTAATTTCAAGTTTCGGCCTCATCACTCGATCTGATACTCTTTTCACCTCCAAGACATTCTTAGCCAACTCTTCTTTTAAAATAACCCGACTGCATTTATCTTCCCATCTACACCATGGTAAAATAATTTAAACCCTGCCACTAAACTTATAGCCTTACTGCCTTTCCATCTGGTCTCCTGGACACACAATATATCAACCTTTCTCCTAATCATCATGTCAACCAACTCCCGAGATGTTCCTGTCATAGTCCCAACATTCAAAGTCCCTACATTCAGTTCTAGGCTCTGTGCTTTCCCCTTCTCTTTCTGCTGAAGAACCCGCTTTCCACCTCCTTCTTCTTCGACTTCGACCCACAGTAGCTGAATTTCCAACTGCGCCCTGCAGGTTGACGGCGCCGGTGGTGGACGTTGTTAACCCGGGCCACGACCGATCCGGTATGGAATTCTTTGGATGAACGCTCATATTTGTTTGGCAAAGTTTTAAGCCGGATGCCCTTCCTGACGCAACCCTCTGCATTTATCCGGGCTTTGCACTTTTTAACCACTATAATATAAAAACATTCAGAATTTACATAATTTATGGTGTACTGTGCATTCTCCTTTCTTGATTGACAGTTGGATCTTTTTCTCTATCAGCCTCTATCTCTACTATTCTCAAAATTCTCTCTTGCATTTCTTTATACTTTTCCCTCAGCAAAGTGAGGCCTGATAAGACTCAACTCCTGCTTGTGTAATGTAGCTTATTGATTTATACAAACTAGATATAATGTGGCTCCAGTGTTTAAACAATGCACAGAAAAGCAGCTGCTAACGATGAAACAGCATTTAACTCGAAATCTGAAGGTCCACATTGGGCCAGTTCATGATTCATAAGTGCCTGTCGAATAAGTGAAATTCTTCTGAGCACTGTGAAACAAATTTCCTGTTTCTGTATACTTGAACCAGCCACCCACATGATTCAAAACCTAGTGATTACTCACAATCACAATGGTCACACTGCAGTCATGTGAGTTTCACAGAGCAGCTCTTTTATTGATCTCTAAGCGCATTTCTCACTCTGTCTCAGTCACATTCACAACACGATATCAGTGTTGTCATATGTTCTTTTGGGCACTGGCTCAGACCCCTCTTTGCTTTCGCAGCCCTCTGTTGAATGTCTGCTCTCGCTGGCATCCGCTGTGGTTTAAGGAGGATGGCAGTCTTATTTTGGTATATTTCCATGACGATGTTGCCGGCTGAGGTCCAATGGCGGGAAAGTAGAATGATAGAAAAAGAAAGAAGATGGAGGAGAAAGGTCATAGCGTTGGGGCTTTGACTGGTTCATGTAAGACATGACTCACCACAGCGAGGGACTGGGGGAGGGAGGAGAAAAACGCAGGGCGGGTCTTGGTGGATCACAGCCTACTGAGGAAAAAAAGTGAAGTTACATTGCTGGAAGTTGTGAGTGACATACTGTAAACATGCAAGAATCTGGAATCGGCCACAATATTAGAATATTCTAAGAATCTAATGCAATCTCGTACTAAAAAAGTTTTGCAAGGTATTAACAACATGCCGTGGTATACAAGTGCATTGCATCGTAATGAGAGCTGTTTTTCATATCAACTACAGTAAATAAATATGGTAATGAGATAGTATGTTACAATACAGTTTAAACTTACAACCTAAAGGATGATGGATGGATGGATGGATGGATGGATGGATGGATGGATGGATGGATAGATAGATAGATAGATAGATAGATAGATAGATAGATAGATAGATAGATAGATAGATAGATAGATAGATAGATAGATAGAATTTTTTTTAGCGTTATTATTAATTTCTCTCAAACTTTTACAAAGAAGGTGAATTCAATTTGAAATTCTTCCTATTCTTGTTCAAAATGGTAAAGCATTAAGCTCACCGAAAGAGTCCGCATTAAAGCATTTCATGCAAGAGTCTTCTCATTTTTATAATGAACTTGTTAAGCACTGTGGATCAGAAATTAATTTATCCATCCATCC
This sequence comes from Phycodurus eques, assembly GCF_024500275.1. Taxonomy (NCBI): domain Eukaryota; kingdom Metazoa; phylum Chordata; class Actinopteri; order Syngnathiformes; family Syngnathidae; genus Phycodurus; species Phycodurus eques. Next base: position 17,032,202 of record NC_084525.1, read on the forward strand.
ATAATCCGAACCACCTAACCTCACTTGGGTCGCTGGCGTGCTGGAGCCTATCCCAGCTATCTCCGGGCGAGAGGCGGGGTATACCCTTAACTGGTCGCCAGCCAATCGCAGGGCACATATAAACAAACAACCATTCGCACTCACATTCACACCTTGGGCAATTCACAGTCTTCAATTAACTTACCATGCATGTTTTTGGGATGTGGGAGGAAACTGGAGTACCCGGAGAAAACACATGCAGGCACAGGGAGAACATGCGGATTTGAACCCGGGTCCTCAAAACTGTGAGCCAGATGTGCTCGCCAGTTGTCCACCGTGCTGCCGATTGTATATTTTCCTTTATGAGAAATTAGATAGTAAGGTGAATGCAGATGTATGCCAGCTGTGGCCCAATGGTTAAGATCATCACCTGCCACCGTGCCATCCGCCAACATCTCCCAGACTCAAGGCTGTGGTGTCCTTGAGCAAGACGCTGATACCTCAAACTGCTCCCCAGGAGCTTAGGTTGCCCCCTACTCCACTGTGTTCCACTAACAAGTATGTGTGTTCGCTGTGATGGGTAAAATGCAGAGAACAAAATTTGTGTGCATGCATCCATGCATGTTCATGACAATAAAGGTGATTCTTCTTCTTCAAACATGACTGTAGTGTAACGTGACACAGACACAAACAGTTGGCTATTGTCTTTTATTGCTTTTTAACAATTCAGAAAGTCTCATGCTAAATTGTATTATGTTGAGTCTATCATGCTCCATGTCTGAGTGTAATGAGAGCCAGCTGTTTCACAGTGCCGCTCACCTGGTGTGCATTTGCTCAGTGCGCTATTGTGATGGCAACGGTAATAACCAAAGAATCTTGAGCTCTAAAGCCTCCACAAACTGCTAACACCACTGCAAAATATCTACACACAGGATACCTCAGAGGTGATGGATGTTATTTGATAAGAAGTGGAGGGCGTAGACCTCGCCAAAGACAACAGGTCCACTCTTAGGTGAACTTTTATCACAATCCACTCTAAATCTTAAACATCAATAGACATCATTGCTGCAAATATGCCCGCATTCTTAACGGTAGGTAATTGTTGTGGGAATGTAAAAAATACATAAAATAAAACATTGTGAACATTTTTAAAAGGAACATAAAATATCACAGCAACATTTTGAATGTGAACATAATTTTCACAATACTTTTGTCGGCATTTCGGTTTTTGCTCGTATCAAGGGTTTAACTCCATCCATCCATTTTCTGAGCGTCTTCTCCTCACTAGGGTTGCGGGCGTGCTGGAGCCTATCCTAGCTATTGTCGGGCAGGAGGCGGGGTACACCCTGAACTGGTTGCCAGCCAATCGCAGGGCACATACAAACAAACAAACAACCATTCGCACTCACATTCACACTTATGGGCAATTTGGAGTTGTCAATTAACCTACCATACATGTTTTGGGATGTGGGAGGAAACCGGAGTGCCTGGAGAAAACCCACGCAGGCATGGGGAAAACATGCAAACTCCACACAGGCGGGCCCGGGTATTGAACCCCGGTCCTCAGAACTGTGAGGCAGACGCTCTAACCAGTCGAACACCCTGCCGCCAGGGTTTAACTTTTTTTTTTTTTTTTTTTTTTTGCAAAATGTATTCCAAAAGATGAACCTGCCTCAACGGTGTTAAGATAAGACAATGACAATTTAAACCGGAAGTTCTGGGAAGTGGTCTAGACCATCTGATAACGTTAGCATTAGATGCTAGTTAGCTGCCGAATTACTCTTATTTTTCGTGGCATCGCTATTGTTCAATGGTAGAGCATTTTGTTGATATATGTTTATTTTTACAAATATATGCTAATTAATAACAAGGAAGGATTAGTTGTTTTAACATGTGAATATTAACAGTGGTTAACAAATTATTATTACACTTCACACTGTGACAATTAAAGCGGTTTAAATGTTCATTAAAACATGCCTGTACAGTTACATATTGTGATTGTTTGATGGAAACGGATTAATTCGATTTTAATTCATATTGGAACAAATTACAGGTCGACCAGTGTGCCGTATGATTAAACTCAAAAACATGATTTTTGTTCCTGAATATATAATAATAAAGGATTATAAAAAAAATAATATTAACTACTTTTTATAATCTCTATAAGAGCCAACCAACAACCTAAACAATTTATTGGTTAAAAAAAAAGTGATTTTAAAATAATAATAATAATAATAAGCAGGAACAGCAATAATACAGTATGTAATCATGTACAAAAATGTATTTCTAATGTTAAAAATATAAATATAATGTTTCTGACATTTGCATATTTTATTATGACTATGTTCCAAGCATGTCCAACTCATATCAGGTAAATATTAAACTGCCACAATTTAGCCGTAATCTACACTAAAGACGGTTAATCTCACCTCTAATTTACACACCTTTATTCGTGTACTTTTTATCATACTGGAACACTTTAGACTGCACAAAACACTGTTGACACTTGACAGTAATAATGAAGAAACAAAGTAAAACATCAAAACGGCTGACAATTCGCTCCAAAAAAGGTTTTCTCAAACAACATGAAGGCCTGCAAGAAAGGTCAGGTAATGGTTTTCAGTGGCTGACAATGTGTCATAGGAGTGTAATATTACAGCCCTGCCTCCAGACCCTTGCCCAGACTTGCAGCCAATGGCAGTTCACCACAGTCTCCTCCCACAGCAACAGGCGCTTTAAAACTGCTCACTAGTCCCATCTCTTCCTATCCACTCTGGTCTCTCTTCCCTCTGCCGGCCTGCCTGCCTGCCTCGCCAATTTTCATCCAAAAAAGCAAAAAAACCTCAAGCTCACAATGGCAGCCAGTTACAAGAAGACCTCGTACACGGTGAGGAGCTCTACGGCCCCGAGAAACTTCAGCAGCAGCTCCTACTCCGGAACGGGAGGGAACACCTCCCGCAGGAACTACAGCGTCAAGAGTTCCTACGGGGGTAGAAACATGAGTTTCGGCGGGGCCGGCATCACCAGCTCCAGCACCTACGGCCTTGGCTCCAGCATGGGCGGCTCGGGCATGGGCGGCTCGGGCATGGGCTTCGGCGGTGGCATGGGAATTGGGCAGGTGCCCATCACTGCCGTGACTGTGAACAAGAGTCTGCTGACCCCTCTCAACTTGTCCATTGACCCCAACATCCAGGCTGTCCGCACCCAGGAGAAGGAGCAGATCAAGACCCTCAACAATCGCTTTGCCTCTTTCATTGACAAGGTAAGCAGAACAGTGTAAGAATTACAGCAGAGTTGTGGACACTTGTTTGAACCCAATGTCTGCACATACATTCATTTAAACGGTGAGGAATCGACTCGTGCAGAAGCACAAAAGAGAGCAAGCGAGATAGCAAAGGGTGTGTCAGGCCTCAGCACAAGTTACCTTGGGACTGCTTTCCTCCATTTAACCGGGGTGGGGCCATTTCTTATTGCCCTTGTGGCATCCCCCTTCCCACTGGCCCCCACCACTGGACTTTAGAACGGAGAGTGGAGCTTCCCCCCCTCTCCAGAATCCATGCAACTCTCAGGACCGTGTGCCCTCTTATGGCCTCAGTTGTGGGTTAATATTTAAAAAGGCCTGCTGGTATCATGTTCTGCTCCACAGCAGCTGTGAGGTTCTATAGTGCTGCAAGATCAAACTGACTACCTCGTGTATCAAGTCAAAAAGTTCCACTGAAGGCCAAAAACTGTCTGCAAATTAGTTTCCCCTGTGGACCCTCTACTCCCAACCAGTCCGGTCACACCTTTAGCTTGGTTAAATATTTACTCTTCTTCTCTCTCCCCCTCTCTCCGTCTCTCTTTCTGTCTCTCTTTCTACCTCCAAATAAAACTTTGCTCCAACCCACCTCTCCATCTCCCTTCATTTGCCTACAAAAACAGGAAGGCACGGGGTTGATGGGTTAACTCACTCAGTTCCTCCATCACCAGCTTTTTCCAGCAAGGCCCACTTCGCCCCTTAGCCCACCCTCCAACCCCCCTCTCCCTCATCTCCTGTCAGGATGCATGTACTACGTCAGGCCTTCCTTTCTAAAAAGGCAACCTGCAAAGCTCCATAGACAGATAAGATCAACAAAGACTATAGAAGGCAAACAGGAGGCATGGCGAGGTTGCTGGATGTTAAGAGGTGGCAGAAGTATTTATAATATTACTGATACTCACAAAAATATTTAGTTTAAAGTTAGTATCCCATTTTTATTTAGAGAAAAATAAATCGCCTTTACTCGGGTGTTGGTTTTTGTGCTTAAATTGAACACATTGAATCACATTTTAAGAAAATATATTTTATATTTTAGGCCAATCTAGAGCATAAACATTGATACAGAAAAAGGAAAACACATACAGCATACATATACATACATACAGTACATAGCAGTACAGTATACACAGTACATGCACATAATCATTAATTAAGTAAAAGCTGGTCCTGCTTCATGATCACATTTCAGTGTCTTTCGTCCTCCTCAGGTGCGTTTCCTGGAGCAGCAGAACAAAATGCTGGAGACCAAGTGGAACTTGCTGCAGGGTCAGACCACCACACGCTCCAACATCGACGCCATGTTCGAGGCCTACATTGGCAACCTGCGCAGACAGCTCGACAGCCTGGGCAACGACAAGATGAAGCTGGAGGCCGACCTGCACAACATGCAGGGCTTGGTGGAAGACTTCAAGAACAAGTGAGTGCTACCGCAGCAAAACAAAAAAACATGATTTATATAAGTGCCTGCACATTGCACACGGCAGCATGCAGGCCTGCACGTCTCCAATTCAAACACTTGTTTTTCATATTCATTTGTTTCTGCAAACCAGCTGAGTTCAGCGGGCTCCCCAGGGAGCTTTTAGGATGGATGACTTGCACCTCCTAGTGTTACACTTGTAGATAAGTCTCCTATCAGAATCATGTGGACACAGTACTGTACTTACGAGTGGTCTTTTTGTCCGCTAGGTATGAAGATGAGATCAACAAGCGTACAGAGTGTGAGAATGACTTCGTCCTCATCAAGAAGGTCAGTGGGATTCAATTCAATCGCATTTATAGCGTCAAGAAAAGGTGACTCGCGGCACCTTTCATATGGAACATATATTGTACTAGACACTAGAGACAGAATACTGAATAGCACAAGAACTAATGTGTTGCTGTCGGTTGAAAAGAATATTATTTTGTGTCACCAAATTGAGTGAGTTTTTTTTCTCATTGAAAAGAGAAAAGGGGCAGCACGTTGACCTCGTGGTTAAACCATCAGTCTCACAGTTCTGGGTTTGAATCTCGTTTTGGGCCTTCCTGTGTGGAGTTTGCATGTTCTCCCTGTACTCGCGTGTATTTTAATCAGGTACTCCGGCTTCCTCCCGCATTCTAAAAAACATGCAATTGAACACTAAATTGTCCATAGGTGTGAGTGTGAATGCTTGTTTTTTCTATAAGTGCTCTGCGATTGGTTGGCTAGTGACCAGGTATAACCCACCTCTCGGCCAATGTCAGCTGGGATGTGCTCCAGCTAATCCCTGACACTAATGAGGATAAGTGCTATAGCAAATGGACAGATGGGTGGATGGGTGAAAGTAAAAAAGGCCACATTTCTTGTTTTTGGGGGGGGGGGGGGGGGGGGGGAAATAAGGAAATACTGTTTCCTGATTTGTATTTGGAAAAACTTCCAAAAGCAATCCATAAAAACATTGAATAACGTTGTCAAGTTGTATTTATTGGCATGCAAGACGACTGCTTCTCTTACTATAACATGTAAAACTCATTTCTTTTGATTTAATTCAACTTTTAGTTTTGGAAAATGCGGTCAATTCCCTTCCTGCCTTTCTCCCATAGCATTGGATTGTTTCAAATGTTGCTTCAGCGTCCAAACTGAATCCAATCTTGCATTGTCTCCAGGATGTTGATGAGGCCTACATGAATAAGGTCGAGCTGGAGGCCAAGCTGGAAAGTTTGACAGATGAGATCAACTTCCTCAGGTCCATCTATGAGGAGGTAAGGAAACCAAAGGACTCACATCTAACATTGTATTTCTTTATATATATATATATATATATATATATATATATATATATATATATATATATATATATATATATATATATGAACATTTTCTGATCTTTCTGCTTTACTGCATCACTTTTCTCAGCAACTGCAGCACCAGATGGCATTCCTCAGTAGGCTGGAGTTAAATAAAAAAAAAATTTGTTCTTATCTAGGAGCTGCATGAGCTCCAGAGCCAGGTCAAGGACACTTCAGTCATTGTGGAGATGGACAACAGCCGTAACCTGGACATGGACTCTATTGTAGCAGAGGTGAAGGCTCAGTACGAGGACATCGCCAACCGTACCCGCGCTGAGGCAGAGTCATGGTACAAGACCAAGGTAAAGAGAAACTTTCTGGCCATTTTTCATCCTATTTCAGCAATGTGTGAATTAAATTGTTGTTGTTTTTTGGTCAGTCGTGCTCATTCAAAGCCTCCCTTGCTTGTTTCACCGACGACTTTTAGTATGAGGAGATGCAGACGTCTGCTAACAGATACGGAGACGACCTGAGGGCTACCAGGACAGAGATTGCCGACCTTAACCGCATGATCCAGAGGCTGACATCTGAGATTGATGGAGTTAAGGGACAGGTATGGATAAATCTTACGGATCATGCATGTAACTCAAGTGATCAGAAGAAGTGCCTTAACCTCCACTGTTTTGACCCTCTCCCAGCGCGCCAACCTGGAGGCTCAGATCGCTGAGGCTGAAGAGCGCGGCGAGCTGGCGATTAAGGACGCCAAGTCTCGCATCAGAGATTTGGAGGAGGCCCTGCAGAGAGCCAAGCAGGACATGGCCCGCCAGATCCGCGAGTACCAGGACCTGATGAACGTTAAGCTGGCTCTGGACATCGAGATCGCCACCTACAGGAAGCTGCTGGAGGGCGAGGAGGACAGGCTGGCAAACGGCATCAAGTCCATCAACATCTCCAAACAGAGCAGTAAGTGTTGCCTTGATATGAAAACGATCTGATGGCTCACCAACCACTAGGTAGACCACATAACAGGAAAACTGTAGCCCTCTCTCTTACTGTCTGCTGCTTTTTAAAGTTCCAATTTATCTTCAAAAGGCATTGTTATAAATTGCACAGACAACTAAATAACACTTCATTGTCAAACTTAAGTTGAGTCAATTATATAGTTAATTGGGTTATGAATGATATGTATATGCAGTGTCCTATTTAAGTATATACTGTACAGTACTTATTTGCATGGCCACTAATTGTGAGACACAATTCATAGGGTGGAGTCAAACAGACACGCCCTAAGGGAACTTTCTCCCTAAACTGGCCTTGTGAGGCGAATTTGAAATCTGATTGGACAGCAACATCCACATACAGTGCTGGAAGCAACGCTACAAAATGAAGCGAACAGGCCTTTGGGAATAAAGTAGTAGAATTTCATGGAACAAATATTTGAATTTACTAATATGTCGTAAATGTTGGTCAGTGCTTCTGATAGAGAAGGCCTTGCTGGCCCTGACCAGTCACCACTGCATTTGAACCTTCATATGCTTCTGCAGCAAGCTACGGCGGTATGGACGCCCTGAAGAGCGGCTACTCCAGCAGCTACTCCAGCGGCAGCTACTCCAGCGGCGGCTACGGCAGTGGTTACGGGAGCGGCGCCGGCTTCGGCGGCGGCTTCGGCAGCGGCGGCGGCGGCGGCTACGGCAGCGGCGGCAGCAGCGGCTTCAGCAGTGGAAGCGGCTACAGCACCCAGAGCAAAAAGAACGTGGTCATCAAGATGATCGAGACTAAGGACGGCCGAGTGGTGTCTGAGTCCTCCGAGGTCATCGAGGATTGAGCTTGTGTAGTTTCGAGGAGACTCAGCTTGCGCTGAACTCCCTTTGAACCTCCTCTGGTAGTTTTTACACTTACATTTCAACTCCCACCTAACTACTTTTTTTTGGTAATTAACATGTCTGAAGCTTGCAGTCACTCTCCACTCGAGCCTTAAACAACAAGCAATAAAGTATCCTCACTCTACCAATTACCTGAAAGGGACCAAAGAATCTATTTTGTATGTCTGATACCTGAGTGTTGTCTCTGAAAGTGACGTTAAAGTGAAGGCAAATCCAAAATTTGAATATTCGCAAGCGCTAGTCCACTCACAAAGGACTGCTCCCCCTCTGGTGAACAGTGTTGTTGTCGAAGGAATGTGAACGTGCTGACGTGTCCATGGTCTAACTAATGTCTATCAAATACCTGCTACAGAAGATAGTGCATGTCTTCCCCGTGCGTGTCTTGTACCTGTGTGACCTTCCAGGAGAGCACCCACATGATAGTGTTGTCCCAAGGTGCTGTTTTTGCTACCACACCAAATAAAAATGTGTCTCAACATGCTGCTTTCCTTTCCATTTCAACAACTCATAGATTATACCACATTACAATAAATGGGACCCGCAAGAGGCCAGGTAGCCTTCTTGAAGTACCTGTCGGTTGTGTCATAAAATTGGGGGTGCGAAATGAAGAAAAAATAAGTATTCTAGTTGGAATCATTTTTGATAAGTCGTCAACGATAAAATAAATCACATTTTTCAAATTGCAATCACAAAATACAGTTGCACAGGCGGCATCAACTGCCTCACTCATCCTTCCCCTACCAATTTAACAGTCCCTGTCTGTCATGGCCAGAGTTGGGTAGGGTAGTTGTCGGTTATTATCCGTACCCGAGCGCATCTTGCCTTTTTGTGCCTGGGCAAGACGTGAACAATGAATGCGGTTGAATGTTTGGTGGCGGTCAGTGGAGCCGTAGGCGCAGAATGGCCGTCTGTCAGACTGCCCCAGGGCAGATGTGGCTACACAAGTAGCTTACCACCACCAGGGCGTGACTGTAGACCCAAGACTGGTCTTGGGTGAATCCTGCCTTTCGCACAAGGTCAGCTGTGATAGGCTCCATTTTGAACAAATTTCAGGGTTTTCCAATTTGAGTTTTTGCCCATATAGTCCATACTCATTTTTGTCACGGGCCACATTGTAGTTATGGTTTCCCACAGAGGGCTGTTATGACTGTGAAAGCATATAAATGTTTAATTGCTGCATCATATTATTAAATATACACAACAAACTGATGGGTAACTAGTTTTGAAAACAGAAGTCACAGGTAATAGTTTGTTCAACTTTGTTAAAGTAACTGTAAAAAAAGGGTTTGTAACTAAAAAAAAAAAATAGTTACAAACCCGTTATTACATGGCGGCACGGTGGACGACTGGTTAGAGTGTCAGCCTCACAGTTCTGAGGACCGGGGTTCAATCCCCGGCCCCGCCTGTGTGGAATTTGCATGTTCTCCCCGTGCCTGCGTGGGTTTTCTCCGGGCACTCCGGTTTCCTCCCACATCCCAAAAACATGCGTTAATTAGAGACTCTAAAATTGCCCGTAGGTGGGATAGTGAGTGCGAATGGTTGTTTGTTTGTAGGTGCCCTGCGATTGGCTGGCAACCAGTTCAGGGTGTACCCCGCCTCCTGCCCGATGATAGCTGGGATAGGCTCCAGCACGCCCGCGACCCTAGTGAGGAGAAGCGGCTCAGAAAATGGATGGATGAATAGTTATTACATATGGCCAGTAGAAATCTTGGAACAGATTTTAGCAAGAATCATGGAAGCTATTATTTGCTTTCGCGGGCCACATAAAAGGATGTGCTTTGCTGGATCAGGCCCCCAGGCCTTGAGTTTGACACCTGTGTCCTAGACCAGTGTTTCCCAACCTTTATTGAGCCAGGCACTTATTTTAGTTTAAAAACATCTTATGGCACACCGCTAAACATAAATGTCACAAGTACTACTGCTATTTCTGTATACTGATATAATGTCAATTTGCTCTCAAATGTACTTAGTGGGCAGCACGGTGGACGACTGGTTAGAGCATCAGCCTCACAGTTCTGAGGACCCGGGTTCAATCCCCGGCCCCGCCTGTGTGGAGTTTGCATGTTCTCCCCGTGCCTGCGTGGGTTTTCTCCGGGCACTCCGGTTTCCTCCCACATCCCAAAAACGTGCATTAATTGGAGACTCTAAATTGCCCGTAGGCGTGACTGTGAGTGTGAATGGTTGTTTGTTTGTATGTGCCCTGCGATTGGCTGGCAACTAGTTCAGGGTGTACCCCGACTCCTGCCCGATGATAGCTGGGATAGGCTCCAGCACGCCTGCGACCCTAGTGAGGAGAAGCGGCTCAGAAAATGGATGGATGGATGGATTTAGTGTGAAATCTGGGCCTGTTTACTTCAAAGCTATTATTTGGTTTTATGAACGGCAACAGGTGCAAGTTAATTCTACCTTCTGCCATCACGCTGAAGAGCATTTAACTGTTGTGCCTGTCACTATTCTGTATGTCACTGACATAGATTAACAAAGATACTGTGCATTATTTGTAGTAAATGAACAATAATCTTCAGACCATTTACTGTAAAGTGAAATCGGATCATTTCCCACAGCACACTAATGTGCCGCAGCACAGTTGCTGGGAATCACTATACATCGAATAATGGGCGATGCTAATTTACGAGGATTTTTTATTTATTATGCCTATATCATCTAATCACGTTATACACCTTGAAATTAGACAGACATACTGAGCACACATGTACAAAAGGGCTGTTAATCCCAATTAAAACTGAACACACGGTACGGTAAGCAATGTGACTCAGCTGGACATGAGTGATGAAGTCTCTTCCCTATAGAAGTGTTATATCCATCCATCCATTTTCTGAGCCGCTTCTCCTCACTAGGGTCGCGGGCGTGCTGGAGCCTATCCCAGCTGTCATCGGGCAGGAGGCGGGGTACACCCTGAACAGGTTGCCAGCCAATTGCAGGGCACTAGAAGTGTTATATTGTAAACACAAACACTGCAGCACTGTGGTCGGCCTGAGGTTGTTGTATTGATGTACTCATGCATGTTGTCAACATTAAACACTTTGACACAAGTTAACTTGACTACTATTTTCAGCTTTTAGACCCAAAGTCATTGCTTCCTTTTCCAATTTGGGAACCATTTTCCAATATTTGTGTTTTCAGGCTATCTGTTGTCATGTAAACAAATGGCCAAAACAACACTGTAACACTGTATGTATAGAAGGCTTACATTTATTGTGAGTGTACAGTCAGCGGTCAAGTCATTTTGTTGAAAAAAAAAAAAAAAAACATGCCTCCAGTCTTGAAAAACATATAACAACATGTTTAATATTAAAATAGAAAGTAAAACTTTTAGGATCCAAATACTAAAAGGAAAAGTTGCCAAGTCTAAGCCACTTATTTAGCTTACAGTTTACAGAGACACTCTTGGCATTTGCAAGAAGGATTTTTAAGAAGAGGCTGGAGTGGCTGCTGAGGAACCACCGTATGGCTGCACATTCATCTTTCCTTAGCTTTGTAGCTTTCTTCTTTTGTGTTGCCTGCATAAACGAAACTCACAGAGGACCATGCAACAAAGATACAAAGTCCACTTTGTGTTCGCCAAACTCTAGATAATGCCTTCAGTACCTTAATGGCTTCATCCACCTAGAAAGATCTTATAAAACACCTTTAATGATAGAGCAGTTAATCCGATTACTTTTGTTTTTATCGTTTTTATTTGTTTTGTTCAGAAGGAAAACAAACCAGGAAAGTCTTTCAAATGCACAGCAACCAAAATGCAAGTGGAAACAGCCTAATTTGAATGAGCACCAAATTGTACACATGCAGAGATACACGTCTCATGTACTATGGAGCCAGAAGATTGCTGTTACATATTGCCATTGAAAATAAAATGTGGAATTTTAGAAAAACCTGTAATGACATCCATCCATCAGAATCAGAATCAGATTCATCTTTATTTGCCAAGTATGTCCAAAAAATAATGGAATCCATCCATTATCTGTACCGTTTATCCTCCTGACGGATCACGGATGAGCTGGAGCCTATCTCAGCTCACTTTGGACGTAATGCGGGGTACGCTCTGAACTGGTCGCCAGCCAATCACAGGGCACAAGCAACCATTCACACCTACCGACAACTTAGAGCAGGGGTGTCAAACTCATTTTTCTGACCATGAATGTTCTGACCATGAACCATTTAATGTTTCATCGCCTGATCATATTATTATATACACAACAAAATGATGGATATCTAGTTTTCAAATCAGAAGTCAAGAATAATAGTTTGTTCAAATATTGTTCAAGTTACTGTAAAAAGGGGCTTGTTAACATAAAAATGCTTGCAATGTCTCAACATTATAATTTATTACATATTATGATGTTAAATTTTGGTAAATATTTTAGCAAGAATTGTGGAAGTTGACGCAAATGATTTGCTTTCGCCGGCCACATAGAATGATGTGGCGGGCCGGATGTGGATGCAAGTTTGACATGCCTGCTATTTGGTTTTATTATATCCACTTGATACTCTTTTCATCTGAGAAGTGTTGCCTGAGGATTAAAGTACATGTTTTTGTTTTAACAGTATTTTATTTTGTATCTAGCTTATCAAATTATTATTTGGTGTATTTTGTGTTGACGTTGTTTATTTGTTCGACTCTGTAGCATGTATTTTAGGTAACTATTGTATCCAGTGGCGAGGCCAGGCCTATTTTGGCTGGGCTCAAGCCCATCCAAAATTTGTCTTAGCCCACACAATGAATTCGTCCTCAAATGAACGTGAAAAAAACACAACTCTTTTTTTTCAGAAAACAATTTTCTGTGGTCATAGCACACGCTTAAGCATTGATGGAAAAAAGTAAATATCGTGGAAATCGGTTGAGAACTAGGCAAGTTATGACTTAATTTTAATGTCCATGCATTGCCTTTGCAGGGAACATTGACCTTTCCAACATGGCCGCCACTTAGGCATGTCGGTTAGCTGGGCTGCTACAGCGCGCTGGCCTACAGTCTTCATAAATATGGTCAGAACCGCTACACACATTTCCAGCTGTGTTAACGCTAGTGACCAGGTAATGCTTGATTTACAACCCTGACACAATCTATCAAATGACAGTTGAACACAAAGCGATACATCAATGCCTCCTCTTGCGTTTGCTCTATGTTGTGTGTCGGCGCGGACTTGTAATGGTGCGTACTGCGTAGCTATTACCTAATAAGCTCATGAAGCTCTTGGAGCTACGGCTCGATAATTGAATAGCAAAGAGTTTTTGCCCTGTGTATCTGATACGATATGAAATGTCTCTGGGACGTAATTTATGCCAAGATAGGGCGTGTCTATACGTGGTGTTTTTTCTTTTTTTCAGAGTATGGAGCAAAAATGTTGACATGCCCTATAAAAACTCAAAATCTTACCAAGAATATTTTATTTCTTGTCACAACTAATTAGAATTGGACGCATCACGTAAAAAATGACAGTTAAGTATATATATATATATTTTAAAATAACATTTTCGCTACTGATTGCAAGTAAATATTAGCTTGAAACAAGTGGAAATTGTCGAAAAACAAGGTGATGAGTCTTCTTTTTTTAAGATTTTTAGTTTTTGCAGTGTGGGTTATTATTTTCAGTTAAAAAAAAACACTGCCAGTATCAGATCGCTTTCATTGCCATGTCTATATTCTGTCTATCTAGTGAAATGCTCGTTTACGACAGGACACCCTATGAAACATTGTTTGCAAATGTCTGCTTTTCAATAGATGGATAAATGCTTTTTTTTTTTTTTAACAAGTGCAGGTGAGAGACTGTAAAATAATAATAATAATAATAATAATAAAAACACTGAATGATATTGATATGATTTCTTTTTGTGTACTCGTTATACTGTATATACTACATTTCTAACAGTGTTGTCAATAAATCAAATCAAAAGGTGACCTTAAAAACAACTTCTTTCTTCTTTAATAGAGCTAGAGACTAGCCAAAATGTTGTTAATATGCCTTTCCTCTGAGATGAAATACTCATATTGTATTCATATTGGGCGGCACGACTGGTTAGAGCGTCTGCCTCACAGTTCTGAGGACCTGGGCTCAATCCCCGGCCCCGCCTGTGTGGAGATTGCGTGTTCTCCCCGTGCCTGCGTGGGTTATCTCCGGGCACTCCGGTTTCCTCCCACATCCCAAAAACATGCATGGTAGGTTGATTGAGGACTCTAAATTGGCCGTGGGTGTGAATGCCTCCTGCCGGATGGTAGCTGGGATAGGCACCAGCGCTCCCGCGACCCTTGTGAGGATAAGCGGCTCAGATAATGGATGGATGGATAATAATAATAATAATTAATCTATTATCTATTAGTGGCGAGGATAGCCTTATTTTTAGTTCGTCCACCATATGGTTAAATTTCAGAAGGGTACTTTCCAAAATTAGGTCATGGGCTCAGCCCACTCAAAGTATTCGCCGGAGACTCGTCCCTGACTGCATCAATGAATCATGCGTAACTGCACTATTGATGTACTGCGTACTAATGACTGCTAGGGGGAGGCATTTTACAGTGAAAGTCTAGTTCTGTTGTTCTGCGAGTCAGGAAGACAAACTATGCACTCACTGGCCGCAAAATTAGGTACGCCTGCACAACAACCTCTAGTATTAAGAGTTTTGTATACTTTTGATTTTGACACCTTTCAGAGACAATAAATTCAACAATAACTTTGTGTTTGAAGTTTGCAGTGATGTAAGTTAAACATACTGTATTGTTACAGGAACGCCTCTCTGACAGTGTCATTCGCCACTCTGCATTGTTTTTCATAATGACGCTGTGTTAATTACATAACAATTACATATATTTGTCAGTAACGTTGACAAAAAGTGTAGCACAAATGCAGCTCACATGCAATCAAAGAGATCACACCTGACAAATCTTAAGGCTGAAAACCCTAATTGCATGTCTAATTACAAAAAGAAGAAGACATTTAAGGCGGCACGGTGGACGACTGGTTAGAGCGTCAGCCTCACAGTTCTGTCCCCGGCCTCGCCTGTGTGGAGTTTGCATGTTTTCCCCGTGCCTGCGTGGGTTTTCTCCGGGCACTCCGGTTTCCTCCCACATCCCAAAAACATGGATGGAGGGTTATTTGAAGACTCTAAATTGCCCGAAGGTGTGAATGGTTGTTTGTTTATATGTGCACTGCGATTGGCTGGCAACCAGATCAGGGTGTACCCCGCCTCCTGCCCGTTGATAGCCGGGATAGGCTCCAGCACTCCCGCGACCGCAACCGTTGTGAGGATTAAGCGGCTCAGAAAATGGACGGATGGAAGAAGACATTTAAAGAGGAATGCTATCAAGGGTGGAGCAGAGCATGAACAGACATGAATGTCCTTCCATGTAATTCTGCCTTCCAGAAGAAGATAAAGTGAATCATACCATCTTATCCCGCAGAACCCACAAGGAAAGAAATACAGACTTCTTGAAGGGCTAATTCACATATTTCATGCACGAGTGGAATATATTACATATTACTTATTATAGTATATAAGTGATTTAAAGAGATGCAGAGAAGGCTAAATCAAGAATAATTACAGTTATTGAAAACGGGATGTAAATGTTTGTGTACTGAATCGTACTGTTATTGAAAAGAAGCGTGCTGTCCAAATGTCCAGCCACTTGGTTAGTTTAGTGTCACATGTGGGGAGTAGCTGGACCCAAGAGCAGGCGGAGGCAGATGTAAAATGATGAACAGTTTATTGAGGAAAGGTTATGGAGGTGGTCCTGGATGTGTTGGCAGGCGGCGGCGTGGAAAGGTGGCAGGCAGCGGACAGAACAGGCGGCTGGCTTGGTGGCAGGAATGACGTGGGTCAGGAACACAGGGCAGCACTGGGAACAAGACAAGAGTTAACAAGGGAAGCGAGGAATAGTATAGCGTACTTGACATAAGGTGGGCCGTGGTACCGCTAGGAGAGGCTGCAATACTTAGGCGAGGATTTCCGGGAACAGGCAGACTTATATACACCGGTGGTGATGAGGCTGATTGAAGACAGGTGCTGAAAACAGAGAGGGGAGGGAGGAGAGAGAGGACGCAAAGCGCCCTCCCGGCTCCAATAATGGAACTGCAGGGCAGTATATGACATTTAGGTTGATACTAAATTGAATTAAGTTGCACTAAACTGTGAACCGAATAGTGCAATAAAAAGGTTAAGAAATATACATTGGCATTGCTGTTTGTATATAAGATATGTTTGTCACAAAACTTTGGGGAGGAGTGGAAAGAACATAATGAGTTTGGTGCAGTCATGATTAAAGATTCAGAACCAGGGCTATTTTCTTTTTGTGTTTGTGTTAATTGGTGTGGAGTTTGCATGATATTTGCTTCCATGGGTTGTTTTCGGGTGCTCCGGCTTCCTCCGACATTCCAAAAACATGCATGTTCATTGAATACTCTAAGGTGTGACTGTGTTTGTCTGTATTTGCCTTAGGTTCTCGCCCAAAGTCAGCTGGGATGCACTCCAATGAGGCCAAGTGCTATGGAAAATGGATGCATTGATGGTCACTGTTGGTCATCTGGTAGTCTGTCGTCCCGCAAAGTCAGATGGAATCGGTGACAGCTCCCTGCAACCCTGAATAGGATGATTCTAGAATAGAAGATTCTGGACAGTGACGTGAGCGAGTGCCATATTGTTTCTGAGCTTGACAAAACGTCACTATGCAATGCTATGCAACGCATTTAACTATATCCCAAATTTACCGTCTGTAATGTGTACTTTCCACAGAAACCTCACACTATTTATATATTTTATGTTAATCTGAGATTATTATTATCATGGCCAGTGAGTGAGAGAAATAGATTACGATGATTAAAATCGAAACAATGCACCCACACGCCTTGTCTGGGATGAGTGGAAATGCCTACAACCCCACAACAAACCATTTTGCCCAAAATCCACTTACAAAACCTGACCAAAGCTACTGCAGACCTAAACGTCAAACATGGCGGAAATGGAGAAGCTAGGTAACAACATGGTGTCCATAAATCATGTGAGGCGGATTTAACCAATTACAGAGCAGGGTGGTCACTTCCAAGAGTGTTTATATTCATTTATACGACTTTGGTGTAAGCACTATTTAAAATGGATGGATGGGTAGATAATGATGATTGTTGTTGAAAGGTTTAGTTGCTGTGGCTAAATTTCATGACTGCAGTGCAGGTGGGGTGTGGTAAAGTACTGCTACATGTGGTTGTGTCATAATAAAAGGAATAACCTCGTAGTAACTATTGACTAGATTATCGAGTGCAGTGGTTCTCAAACTTTTTACGCCAAGTACTACCGAAAAACATACATAGCCCTCTAAATACCACCATCATGACCTACATTAAAATACAGAAGTGTAGTAGGCCTAGGTGTTCATAAAAACCGTTTTTAAAAAAAAAAAAATTATTTTTAAATGAGGTGGTTTTATTCCTAAAAAGTACACTACCAGTCAAATATTTGGAGACACTTCTCTGTTCAATAGCATGAGAACGTGTTTTTGTTAGTGTACACTTAATAGTATTGTAAATGTAAGCCAATGCAGCTTTATGCACAGTTTATGCAGAGGATTACAGGTTAGGGAAAAAAAACGAATCAAATGATAATTTGATTAAACTTTATTGCACATTGAAGATGAATGAAAATCACCCCTAAATAAAAGTTTAAAAACAAACACTTCGTAAGATTAAATTGTATTGTATTGTACTAAAAAGCGAAAAAGATTAGATTCTTTAATAAAAAAATATTAGATTCTTTCACATACCACGAGAGGGATTCTGTGTACCAATATTGGTACACGTACTATACTTTGAGAATCACTGTTCTAGTCGCTTCACTTGTTATTCTCTTTGCTAAGGAGAAAAGGGAAGCATCTATTTGAGGGGCAGTGTTTATTTGTTCAAGTGGACAACATAGCCCGTGATTCTTTGCATCCACTATTTAAGGAACTTCATGAATCTTAATCACGCAATGCAGGAATGAGAATGTACAATATGTTCTGATCCGAATTAGGATTGTTTGGCCCTAGATATGATCAGATGTGAGGCCGCTGGTCGTCTCCATTCTAGCCAAGCCTGGGATTGATTCTTGCTTAGCAACCATATGTGTGAATATGAATATGTGCCTTGTGATCGACTGGCGACCAATTCATGGTATAATCTGTAGAGTTGTGAGGGATAGACTGCAGATTCCCCATGAAAGCATTAGAAACTGGATTGATGGATGATCAGTGGCAAGAAAAAATCCTCATAAAGTGTGCAACATCTTACCAGGGTAATTTCTTCACATTTGTCTCGATGCAAACGTAGGCAGACCCCACCCCACTTTGACCCCAAAATGTGGGGCTGTAAAAAAAAAAAAAGTAATACTAGTGATGCCTTGCTTGATTTAGGAATCCTATCCAGTATTTGACTTGTCAATGATAGAGAGACGCGCATTGTGTTCTCACTGCTCGCTTTGTTTCAAATGTCACCCTTGATTGGCAAGGGTATGTTCTTTTCTGACTGGTGCCTGTGGGCAAAGCTTTTTTTTTTTTTTTGCCTCTGTGAACAAAAAGCAGGTCGAGACAAGACGACATCATTGCTTAGCTCATATGAAAACGGAGCAGGGGGGGGGACGGGGGAACGAGAGGTTACATTTGGTGGTTGTCAGGACCTGCAGAGGGCTTTCATGGTGCTCCAAAAATGATTCTGACAGAAAAAGAATGAGATGATCAATGAACAGATTCACCACACATTTCGCTAGGTACAACTACACAATCAAACGAGATCCAATTAATTAGCTTTATGGAAAATATGTCCTTTGCAAAGAAAATAAGGCTCAGCTTTTATTCAGACAGTTTTCTTGAGCTAGTCCTGAAAGACACACATTTACACTTATGCAATACCGCATCAAAAGTTTGAAAAATAATTGCTCTTAACAGCAAAGCCAATGTCAAATTTATACAGATTATGGTTCAGTTGGGTTGGGTATCCTTGAGAAAAACAAAAAAATCTAAGGTTGTAACGGATTTGTCATTAACATAAAATGTCCATTGTGACTACTTAGGTGTTGACACTATTCTGCCATTAGCCAGGGGCCTATTTGCCTGGTCTCTGGGGATTGCTATGATATGCAATTCAAATCAAATAATTTCTTTCTTCGGTATTCCAACACAGTTCATAAAGTAACTGTATTTTTATAGATATTGTTGTTTTACCGCTTGTTTTCATACTATATGACAGCACAAAAACATTTGAGGTGTTACTACTACTCCTACAGTGACAGCGGATTTTTACTACAGCTCTTGTATTGGATCTCAATAAATTGTGCAGGTAACATTTTTGCATTCTCGACAATGTGTTTTTCTTTGAGCAGGACAGATGTCATGTATGCTATGTGACATGTTGCATCCATACCACAATACAGAGTGTTTGCAATAAATTAGGTTGTGCGAAAGACAAAATGTACATAAGAGACATGAACTTATCAAGCTGCTCGATTATCACAGTGTGCATCTGAAAGTAATCACTGGACCAAGATAAACGGTACATCAACTGCTTTTTCAACTCAAGCAAGAATTCCATTGTAAGGAAAAAAGTCCATTAGTCAGTGCTGAAGGAACATTTTAGTCGGGCCCTTAAAAAGACCAACCATAGCTAGCATTTAAAGATCTGCAATTGGTTCAGGAAAGATGCAGTCTCTACTTTTATGCAACTATGCCTTCCTTTCTAAAACTATACTACAAGAGAGTAGTTTCATATCAAGAAAATCAGACTCTATGTGTGATGCCAAATTGATGTCAGCTGCCATGGACATGACTGATTTCTGATGACCTTACAGCATTAGTTCCCATGAAAGGAATACAATAATGAACACTTATAACAACAACTACTTCACATAATACATGTTAAGTGCCCATCATCCCTGTTGTCATAAATTGTCCTCAGCTACAACTTCATAAAATAGCATTTAATATACCATATCATCAAGTCAGTCTGTGGTACAGTAAGGAGGAAAGAACACATGACATATTTATATTATATATTTATATTATATAGACATATTGCTGTTCAAATTCCATAAAATTTAGAAGCAAATGCTGTGCTCTTTTTCTATTAAAAAATTGAATACTTTGGTATGTTTTTTTATGTTGTGATTATTCATTTTCCACCAAAAAATATACTAATCCACACCTATTAGCATGATTAATTATTAAAACCTGACAAATAAACAAACATTGATTTGGACCAGCTGCAGAAAGAATTGCTTGATTTATTTTTCCTGTGTTTCCTGCATGAGCACTTGTGGCTCAGCAGAATTCAAAGTTGAAGGTATCTTGTGATTTATTTATCTATTATATTTAAAAAAATTGTATATACTGGCCAGATTAACAATGCTGTTTCCTTGGCAGTTTGGGGCAGAGGGCTTCACTGCCCCAATACTACAGAGAAAGGAAAGGGTTAGTTTTACTGAGCACAAACAACTTCAGCTAAAACAATAAGTTTTATCAGTTTGAACATTTAATATCCTGTCTTTGTAGTGTATTCAATTAAATATAGGTCAAACATGATTTGCAAATCATTGTATTCTGTTTTTATTTATGTTTAATATAACGTCCCAACTTCATTGGAATTGGGGTTTCAAAAAAAAAAAACTACTTCCAATAGAAACTCTACCACGAACAATGCACAATCGAAGAAGTATGTCTCTGCAGACGTGGCTCTATACTTTAGGGCAAGAAGCATGGCCACAGGCAACTGCAATGAGTGTTATATAACAACTGAGCTTGAAGCAAGTTCTCTCATGCAGCGGGACAAAGCAGGTAGAGGCAAAGCACTACTGCACCAATGAATTAATAAGTAATCTCTCTCTCCCCTTTAAATGCACACATTTTGCGTGATTCATGGTGTGACACAGCCTGCTTCTCAGATTGCCTGAGGGGATTGCAATTATATCTGCTTCTCATTTTTACCGATTGTGCAACATTGCTCAACATTGAAAGACTGCTTTGCAGAGGTGTTTTACTGTATATGCAATAATATCGCAACAACCACTAAATGGACTGTATGTGCATCAAAAAAACTAGAGCTCGCTTACTCTCTAATGTGCTTTTGTAGTTTTCAGCGTCTTCTAAACACCACACAGATCACAACTAAAGTAACAGGCGCAGCAACGAAGAGCAACTCATTTCATCAGATTATTTTATTACATTGTGTAGCCACTTTTTTTTTGTGAGTCAGTGTTATTTGTGTCGCAAAACTAAGCTGAAAGATTTTCATATTCTCTTCATCGCAGAGGCCTGCAGAGAGAGGACAGTCAAGAGACAACAGAACAAGAACTAAGCATTTGCGTTTTTAAAAACACAGTTATACAGCAATTAAATTGCCACGAAGTTTTTTTTTCACCACATCACCGTCTGGTGTGGCACTAATGAAAACTCACCACAGCGCTTCAATATCATTACCAGAAGATTTCCAGTGAAAAACATGAAAATTGTTGCGGTTCAATGGTTTATACGCTAAGGACTTTGTCATACTTTAGTAATATGAATAGGTCAGCATTTTCATATTGTTTGCACTTTCAAAGAGTTGGATCGGATACATTTTTAGCCTGAAAGTTTATTACTAATTACATGGGAATATTTGCAACCCACATAAAATTTAGAATGTTAATTTTGCAGGATTCTCATTGCGTGCATTGTGTATTATACATGAAACTGTACCCCCACTTTGACAACCAGGAGGGCCATATTGGGGAGAAAAGCGATGATAATTCTCAGTGTCCTTGACTAGCAGGGGGTCTAGAAAATAATACTATTAACTTTGTGGCATTAAAAAGGTGGGCTCAAAGTAATATTTTTTCACAGGGCCCAAAATCCAGAGCATCCAACAATGATGAAAATGAATACCAAACTACCCATTCACATGTTTTGCATCTATTTTTATTTTTTTTGGCTTGTTCAAATAAAATTAGCAAATAAATATTTGAGCTCGGTTCATATTCTGCTCTGCATGTTCAGCTTTGTCACTTTGCTCTCGGCTACGTGGTCAAAGGTGTGGTATGCAATGTTTGAGTTGGTGAGAGTCAAGACACGCTTTCTCATTGCCAATAGACTTGCATTTGTAGCCCACAGAGGAAGCCGCAGTTCTTATGTTATTTCCACTATCTAAGTCTATTGTGGAAGAGTTTGTTTTCTGATTGTTTTGCTTCTGTTGGGTTTCTGTGGAAGAATTTGGTCAAGATAAGGAGCCAAAAATTGCTAATATTATTCAAAAAAAAAAGGGCGGCACGGTGGGCGACTGGTTATCGCGTCAGCCTGACAGTTCTGAGGACCCGGGTTCAATCCCCGGCCCCGCCTGTGTGGAGTTTGCATGTTCTCCCCGTGCCTGCGTGGGTTTTCTCCGGGCACTCCGGTTTCCTCCCACATCCCAAAAACATGCATTAATTGGAGACTCTAAATTGCCCGTAGGCATGACTGTGAGTGTGAATGGTTGTTTGTTTCTATGTGCCCTGCGATTGGCTGGCAACCAGTTCAGGATGTACCCCGCCTCCTGCCCGATGACAGCTGGGATAGGCTCCAGCACGCCCGCGACCCTAGTGAGGAGAAGCGGCTCAGAAAATGGATGGATGGATATTCAAAATAAAGCAAAAAGGGATGTTACATAAGCATTAGAATTTTTGCCATGTAAACTACTCATCCATCTATCCATCCATTTTCTACCGCTTATCCGAGGTCTGGTCACGGGGGCAGTAGCTTTAGAAGGGATACCCAGACTTCCCTCTCCCCAGCCACTTCATCCAGCTCTTCCGGGGGGATCCCAAAGCGCTCCCAGGCCAGCCGAAAGACGTAGTCTCTCCAGCGTGTCCTGGGTCGTCCCCGGGGTCTCCTCCCGGTGGGACGTGCCCGGAACACCTCACCCGGGAGACGTCCCAGCCACCTCATCTGGCTCCTCTTGATGTGGAGGAGTAGTGGCTCTACTCTAAGATTCTCCCGGATGACCGAGCCCGGACACCCTGCGGGGGAAACTAATTTCGGCCGCTTGTATCCGGGATCTTGTTCTTTTGGTCACGACCCACAGCTCGTGATCATAGGTGAGGGTAGGAACGTAGATGGACCGGTAAATCGAGAGCTTCACCTTTCGGCTTAGCTCCTTCTTCACCACAACGGACCGATACAAAGTCTGCATCACTGCAGACGCTGCACCGATCTGCCTGTCGATCTCCCGTTCCATTCTTCCCTCACTCTTGAACAAGACCCCAAGATACTTGAACTCCTCCACTTGGGGCAGAATCTCATCCCCGACCTGGAGAGGGAACGCCACTCTTTTCCGACTGAGAACCATGGTCTCGGATTTTGAGGTGTTGATTCTCATTCCCGCCGAGTTGGAGATCACGGTGATGAAGCCAACAGAACCACATCATCTGCAAAAAGCAGAGATGCAATACTGAGGCCACCAAAATGGACCACCTCTACGCCTCGGCTGCACCTTGAAATTCTGTCCATAAAAGTTAGAGATAAAGGGCAGCCTTGGCGGAGTCCAACCCTCACTGGAAACGAGTCCGACGTATTGCCGGATATGCAGACCAAACTCTGACTCCGATCGTACAGGGACCGAAGAGCCCGTATCATGGGGTTCGGTACCCCATACTCCCGAATACAGCCCCCACACGACCCCCCGAGGGACACGGTCGAACACCTTCTCCAAGTCCACAAAACACATGTAGACTGTTTGAGCGAACTCCCATGCACCCTCGAGGATCCTGCCAAGGATGTAGAGCTGGTCCACTGTTCCACGGCCAGGACACTGGTGCTCCTGAATCTGTGATTCGACTTCTCGATGGACCCTCCTCTCCAGCACCCCTGAATAGACCTTGCCAGGGAGACTGAAGAGTGTGATCCCCCTGTAGTTGGTGGTCCCCTTCTTAAAAAGGGGACCACCACCCCAGTCTGCCAATCCAGAGGCACTGTCCCCGATGTCCATGCGATGTTGCAGAGGCGTGTCAACCAGGACAGCCCCATAACATCCATAGCCTTTAGGAACTCTGGGGGGATCTCATCCAGTCGCCTCAGCAATGGAGGCGTGGAACATGGTCCTATCGGACTCGATGTCCTCCGCCTCCCCCGGAACATGAACAAAGTTCTGTCGGAGGTGGGAGTTGAAACTCCTTCTGAAAGGGGATTCTGCCTTGCCGCCGAGGAGCTTTTTAACCACCTTTTAACCACCTCAGTCACCTCAACCCCAGAGATAGGAGAGCCCGCCTCAGATACCCCCAGACTCTGTGTTAGATATATTGTAGAAGTTATCATTTATTTGCTTAGCTTGCATTAGTATTATGGACAATGTTTAGAAAGAAAGATGTCTCGCCTTCAAGAAGATGACTCAGCAGGAATCATCTGAGAGAAGGACGTGGCCGGGACGTGGCAGGTGCCATGTTTTCACCTTGAAACCCTACCCTTAGTGTGTTGTGTCTTGTAGCTTAGTACGTTATGTCTTGTAAACATAGAAACCTCCCTATTTTCAAATAAATGCAGGAGAGACGGGAGAGATTGTTTAGAGCGTGTTGAGAGGCTGTAACCTGAACAATCTCCCATGCGCCCTCCTCATGAGTAAAATGACCAACGTCTTCATTCCTTTTGTGTTTATTCATTATAATGTTTGGTGAGATAAATCCAACACTCTGCTTTCTCATGGGTAGGCGTGTCGGTGGAATTGAGGAGGTCTTCGAAGTATTCTTGATGGTGCGCTGCTTCCCCCCTACTTTCCTCGAAGCCGTCCGGAAGGCTTTCTCCATGGCCTCACCGAACTCCTCCCAGTTTTTGCTTCAGTGACCACCAAAGCTGCATTCCGCTTGGCCAGCCGGTACTCATCAGCTGCCTCAGGAGTCCCACAATCCAAAAAGGCCCGATAGGACTCCTTCTTCAGCTTGACGGCATTCCTCACTGCTGGTGTCCACCAAGGGCTGTGGGGATTGCCGCCACGACAGGACCGCCCGGGCCCCATGGGTGCAGGCCTGGCCACCAGGCGCTCGCCTTCGAGCCCCACCTCCAGGCCTGGCTCCAGAGGGGGGCCAGGGTGACCCACATCCAGGCAAGGGAAAAGAAGAAGAAGAATCACCTTTTATTGTCATGAACATGGATGCAGGCACATGACATTTGTTCTCTGCATTTAACCCATCACAGTGAACACATACACATACACATGTTTGTGGAACACACTGGAGCAAGGGGCAGCTGAAGCACCCGGGGAGCATTTCGGGGTATCAGTGTCTTGCTCAAGGACACCACAGACGTGAGTCCGGGGGATGTTGGCGGATGGTCCAGTCGGGGTCTTGAACCTAGGTCCCCCACTGTGGCAGGCGATGACCTTAACCATTGGGCCACGGCTGCCCCAACCTAGATCTAGATGAACCTAGATCCATTCAAATTTTTCATCATAGGGGTCTTAGCCGTGCTGTCTGGTCCCTCACCTCAGACCTGTTTGCCATGAAGCCCCAGACAACTTAGCTCCTTGGATCATTGGGACACACAAACCCCTCCACCACGATAAGGTGACAGCTTCCAGGATGGGGTAAACGACTCAGTGACTGTCAAAATTGCCAAAATGATCAAGTACAGGAGAAATCTTCCTGTTTCAAGGTGTGGCTGCCATTGAAATGTTTCTGTTTATATAACTTAGCAAACTGTAAGTCCTTTTTAAGGATGGATGGGTGTTTTGGGCTCGTGCCACAAACGCACCCAAATGGTCTTTGTTGAACATGATGATTTAGCCTGCGTATGTGAAAGAGAGGCTAATCCTCTTTGGGAACTAGTGCAGCAAGCCCTCACGAGAACTCACTTCAGCAAGCACCAAAGGATTCACCTCTGACCTAACCCAACATGGACCCACAACACACAGCAGATTAGGAAAGCTCAACGGAGACTGTAACTCCTAAGGAAACTGAGAAAATGCGGGATACACCGTAGGGAACAGGGAAGGTCTTCAGCGTGTCATTAAACCTCCACAGCACATCTGTGGAGGAGCCTTCACACCACAAGATCACATTTATGACTGAAGCTTTGAGGGGAATGTCATTGTTAAAAACACTTAAATGTAGTCCATGAAGAATATGATTTGTTTTTTTATTTTTATGTCACAATGCCTATTGACTATGTTGTCTTTATTACAATGTGGATTCTAATATAACTGGAACGCTATGAGTTACATCTCAAGCAGTCCTGTTAACACATGTTGTGGAATGCTTGCAGGTTAATGTTCTTTGTGAGAACTGTCATGGAGATGGGAATTTATGCTGATAAAACCTGGCAAATTGAAACAGTAACTAAGCATAAAAAGATTCCCTCATGTAATTGTGTATTCTACCGCTTTACTACCAGTTGCACTGGTAACTGACTCAAGATTCAAGATGTTTGTCCTGTACACAGTACATATGACTGATTGATTCATTGTGTATGTGATGCTGGCAGTGTATGAGGTGGGGGTCTGCTGCATGGCAGGAATGCCTGACTGGAAAAATGTTTTCCTTCACTTTGTGTTTCGTTTGGGTCAGCCTGTGTGAGCTCCATGCCAAGTATGATTTATGTGGCATAACTCCTTCTTTGTCAGCCTATGAACTTTTCAGCCCACCCTCATATTTTTGACAAAGAATGTTTAAAAAATGAGCTGCATCACAGTACACATTAAGACTGAGGGCTTTAACTATTGTTTTTACATCTTAATATTAACAATGGTTAACTTTTACACTGAAATTCAGTACATTAAACCATTGCCTGTACAGCTTGAAGATTTATGGTGGTGAAAGTTGGACTCAGTGTGATATAATATCTATTTATATTGCATCCTTCTTTGAGCCTGAGCAAATCAGAGGCCCAGCAGAATTCTGATGAAAATGTGTTCAGCTTCAGAGTTCCACTTTACAGTGCATTGGAGGCAGCAAAATTACTAGTGACCAAAGTAAATGAATATGGACACTCATATCTAATCACATAATTACCTTAACATGTAAAGAGCTTTGACGAGAGAATTTTGGATACAAAAAGAGAAGCCCTGGAAAATCTTGTGGGGTGTGACTCAGCCTCCAGCACTTAAGGTGGCTCATTTGGAGAAGAAAGACTATGAAGACAACACTTCAGCCAGAGTGAATGTGATGAGTTTCAACAGGTAGAAAGGAATAGGAAATCTTGTGTTCGTTTTACCTCTGATGTTGGGTTATGTGTAAAATTACATAATTTACAAACTACTAAAAAGTATTTGTGGTGACCTGCTATTGAAATATGTCTCCTGTATTTTAAATGTGGACTAATGGGAGGCAAGTGTATCCATTTAGCTTTTTTTTTATTTTTTTTTAATATATATATATATACATATAGACAAAATTTGTAATTACAAATAATGAAAGTTTTAGTTTTGGTTCTATCATGAGAAAGTCATTCTTCTCTACCTTGTCTGTAAAGACTTTAGAAAAGAAGGGTAAAAAAACAAAAAACAAAGCAACTAGTTGGAGAGATGCTTGTCTGTTCCCTGACTAATGTGCAGCACTGTTTGCACACCCCTTCCACTCTGTCATCTCTCCTAGCATGCCTGCATGTGTGTGATCCTGTCCCGTGTTGTGTGAAACACAAAGTTTAGCATTTATCCATCCATTTTCAATACTGCTTATTCTGTTCAGGGTTGAAGGGACCTTGACATCAGGCAAAAGGCAGACTCCACCCTGAACTGGTTGTAAGTCAAACAACCATTTATACTCTCACCGACAGTGAGTAGGAACTAAAACCACACTGCCTGCATGGAAGTCAGGTGACTGAACCACGACACAGTCACTGAATAAGTCAAAACAACTACAGTAATTAAATTGGTCATTTTTACTATTACAAGTCAATTTTCCTGGGGGTTTAATGAACAACAATTTGGCCTTATCATTTACAATGTATGATATTTTAAGCATTTAATAGCACCCGCTACTTCTACAATGACTTCTAAATAAAAGTATGAACTACGCTGTAAATTAACATGGTGGTCATGGTGAGATTCAGGGCACGGGACAGTCTCCAGGATCTTTTAACACATGATCTGCAGGCCTGGATGCATCATTAACTGGGTGATAAAAATGTGGTTTTGTGATGAAGAATTGTGACAAAAACATTCCAAATTGAATGAATCACAAATTATTGATGGGGTTTAGCCTAAATTGATGCAAATGACAAGATTTGGTAATCTTCTAATCTAGTCTATACTATAAAACGCTGGAGACCTTACATCAACTTTTATTTATTTATTTTGATTAACAAAAATGTGCACTGGTAGTGCAGTGGTAAATGCTGCTGCCTTTTGTGCAGACAATGTTGGTTTGACTCCAGGCCAGTGCCCCAATACCCAGCCACGGCCAAGATCAGATTCAAAATGGGTGTGTTATGTCAAAAGGGCATTCGATGTAAAAAACTGCACCCAAAAAAATTATACTAAGGACTTGTGTCAATCTTTAATGGGACAGGCTGAAAGTCACAACAAAGACAATTGTGACAAATTAGGATGATTTGTTAATGCACTGTACTGCACTTGCAGGGTCTTCATCTAACTATGCATAGCCAGCTTATGTTACAGGAATGGGTGGCACAGTTGCCTTTCTGACAGCCCAAATATCTCCAAGAAAGCCCGCCTTCCTGCAGGTGCATCCGCCACGTTCCATGTGATTGGAGAATGGTTGGGATGTGCCCAGAAGGTGGAGCTCAGTTGGACCTCCTTTGCTGTCAGAGGCCCATAAAAAAACAAACAGAGAGCAGGTACTTAGAGAAACGTGACTCTCCTCTTAGTGGACTCCTCTGCTCTTCCAAACCTCTCTCTTTCTGCTCCCCTCTTTTATTTGTGACTCCTTTTCTCCAAAATGGCCACATCCATGCGTAGCTCTAAAATTGTGAGGACCAGCTATGGGACTGGTGGGAGCGGTAGCAGCCTTGGAGGTGATTTTGTCGTGGGTGGCGGTCTTGGTGGTGGCAGACGTGGCTTCTCCTCACAATCTGCAGTTGTGTATAGGTCAGTCCCAGTGGCATCGTCAAGTGCCTCTATGTTTAGGTCAAGCATCGGTGGTGGAAGTGCCGGTGGTGGAGGTTATGGCTTTGCTGCTAACGCTGGTGGAGGTTATGGCTTTGGTGCTGGAAGTGGAGGTTTTGGGTATGGTAGTGGTAGAAGTTATGCGATAGGTGGAAATTTTGGTTCTGGAGGAATGGCGTTGCCTCCTATTACAAACGTCCAAGTCAACCCGGGTCTGCTGACCCCATTGGACATTAAGATTGATCCCAACATCCATGTGGTCCGTTCGCAAGAGAAAGACCAGATCAAGGGTCTAAACAACCGCTTTGCCAACTTCATTGAGAAGGTAAGTGACCCTTTCAGGTTGGAAGTTCATTTCCAGAAAAAAAATTATAACTTGACATTAGTTTGTCTGGGCAAAATTTAACAATCACTTTCTGTTACTTGGAAGTGCCGCCTCTTTAAATAATGACTTGAATATGGCTACTGTATATAGTATGTATGAAGTGTAAACATATTAATGACCGTAATTTCCTCATTCTACATACTCCTAATTCCAAACTGCTTTTATCGATGTAGATGCAACAAACAAGGCCACTTCCCATTTAATGTATGTATTAATGTTTCTCTGAACATAGCTGTCCCTCTGCCATCTGTCTCTCCAGTGAGAGGCAGAAACATTATAGTGGTCGTATCCAGTGTCTTATGCCTCTGACCTCAAGAGGGATCAGGTTATCATTGATTGGAATGGAAGCCCTCAGAATGATGCAGCACACCTGTTCTACAACCATGAGAAATAATGCTAAAGTGAACTTTCAAACTAATCAGAATCAGAATCAGAATCATCTTTATTTGCCAAGTATGTCCAAAACACACAAGGAATTTGTCTCCGGTAGTTGGAGCCGCTCTAGTACAACAGACAGTCAATTTACAGAACACTTTGGGGACATGAAGACATTGACAAAAAACAATTGTGCAAAAAGATGCAGAGTCCTCTAGCACTTAGAGCAGTTCGAACGACTAATATTGCAATAGTCCGGTGCAATGACCATTGTGCAAAGGGCGATGAAACTTCAAGGAGTGTATGCGGTTTAAAGTGACGAGTAGTGCGATCATCTGGGACAATGTTGGTTGTGCAAATGTTACAGATACTCCTCAATCAGTGTCCAAATGGAGCAGATACTACTCTGGCATGAGTGGCCAGTATATGCAAATAGTGCAGCATGGCGAGACAACTACAGTGAGTGCACGAGTAATACATAATTGGCCCCACAGAAATGTGACAACGAACTCAAGTCAAAAAATTGCCAGCTTGTTGTAATGGAATTATAGGTTAGGTGCATTTAACTTGTTGAATGCACAGAATGCTGATAATAATGCAACCATTGACAATAAATGGCTATTGTATCATTTTCAGGGTTCAGTGTGGCTGGAGCCTAGTCCAGCTGACTTGGGCAGAAAACACACTAGACTGATCGCTGGTCAGTTGCAGGATAATTGTAACTGGGCCATTGAAAGGAAATTGATGAGTGATGTCAACCACTTCACTACCACTGTGCCAGAGACTTTTCAGGAATTCTCAAGGATGGGCACTAGATAAAAGTGCGCTCCCTGTGGGATAAAAAAGTAAAACTGCAAGCTGTATTGGGGGAGGGGCTAAATGAGGTGTGGAAGGCAAAATGAAGGGATGGGATTCAACTTCTTCACTTCGCTTCAGCTTTCATTTCATGTTGACTCAGAAGTTCAAACATGTTTGTTTGGATCATCGCTCTTAAATGATCTCATTTCGTTTCCACGACATTTTAGTTCAAATTGGGTGGTGTGTGAAGGTGCTCTAAGGGGAATTTCAAATTCCAGTGACTGATAATTATAATTACATAGAAGAGTGGTGGTGAGGGGGTATACAAGGAGTCACTGAAGAGATAAGACAAGGAGCTATCTGTATAACACTATTCACATGCCATAAAGAAGTGCCAACCCTTGCCTTACTAAGACTGCATTTGAACTTTCTTTCAGGTGCGCTTCCTGGAGCAGCAGAACAAAATGTTGGACACCAAATGGAATCTTCTGCAGGAGCAGACCGCAACCCACTCCAATATGGATGCCATGTTCGAGGCCTACATTTCCAACCTGCGGAGACAGCTGGATGGACTTGGCAACGAGAAGATTCAACTGGAGGGAGAGCTAAAGACCATGCAGGGCCTGGTGGAGGACTTCAAGAACAAGTGTGTCCCATTTATTAAGCTCGTAACAAGATTTGATAGCCATAGTCTATTATTAATTAACTTATCCACGCTTTCGCTGTTTCAGATATGAGGATGAAATCAACAAGCGTGCTGCAGTGGAGAATGAATTTGTTCTCCTTAAGAAGGTGACTGAATCTTAAAAATAAATCTGTAAATGGAAGGTGCATACATTAAAAACATTAAAAATAAGTATTGTTTTGTCTTTATCATCTCTTCTTCATACAGGATGTTGATGGTGCCTACATGAATAAGCTTGAGCTTGAGGCAAGGGTTGATTCTCTTCAGGATGAGATTAACTTCTTCAGAGCGGTCTACGACGCAGTACGTACAACAAACTCACTTCAGTTGTGTATATGAGTCCAGAAAATAGTGACTGATTTCCTACTGGTTTGACAACAGGGAGAGATTCTGTTCTGATTTAACTTTTGACTTGATAACATCTGAACTTAGAAACTTATATAACTCGTAAATTTGTCTCTCTTTTTTTTCTGGTAAATATCAGGAGCTGCGTGAGCTCCAGAGCCAGATCAAGGACACTTCAGTTATTGTGGAGATGGACAATAGCCGGCAATTGGACATGGACGCCGTCATAGCAGAGGTGAAGGCTCAATATGAGGACATCGCCAACCAAAGCCGTCAAAGCACAGAAGAGTGGTATCAGCAGAAGGTAGGTGACACAACATCAAACGCAGACCTCTGCAAAGGCCAAGCAATAATGTAGTAGACTCCTCCCTCCTGGTTGACCAATCTTATATATATATATATATATATATATATATATATAAAGATAAACGTTGCCTGGAATTGGAAGAGTAGAAACCATTTGTGAACATGTTCTGTTGACAAATAAGAAAAAAAAATCTAATAAAATGTCCAACCCATTTAAACAGTTGTAAGTTTTGGTAGATAATGTCTAACAAACATATAAATAATAATCATCTGGCCAGAAACACCATGTAAATTGTTGAGTAATTCATGACAAGAGCATTCCAATCTTGTCCCTCCAGTATAAGGACATGGAGGCATCTGCGGGCCAGTATGGAGATGACCTTCGCACCACCAAGAACGAAATTGCGGACCTCAACCGTATGATTAGTCGCCTCCAGAATGAGATTGATGCAGTCAAGGCACAGGTATCCTGTCCATACATTCATTCATTCATCTTCCGTTCCACTTACCCTCACTAGGGTCGCGGGCGTGCTGGAGCCTATCCCAGCTATCTTCGGGCGAGAGGCGGGGTACACCCTGAACTGGTCGCCAGCCAATCACAGGGCACATATCAACAAACAACCATTTGCACTCACATTCACACCTATGGGCAATTTAGAGTTTTCAATTAACCTACCATGCGTATTTTTGGGATGTGGGAGGAAACCGGAGTGCCCGGAGAAAACCCACGCAGGCACGGGGAGAACATGCAAACTCCACACAGGCGGGGCCGGGATTTGAACCCCGGTCCTCAGAACTGTGAGGCAGATGTGCTAACCAGTCACTACCGTGCCGCCGTATCCTGTTCAATTTAATTTAATTTTACTTCTTTATATCAGATTTTTTTTATGTTTCCAAACCCTCTTCTGAACAGATTGTGGCTAACCTTCCATTTGCAGCGTGTCAACCTGGAGACTCAGATCGCCGAGGCCGAGGATCGTGGTGAGCTGGCTGTCAGGGACGCCAAGACCCGCATCAAGGATTTGGAGGACGCCCTACAGAAAGCCAAGCAGGACATGGCCCGCCAGATCCATGAGTATCAGGAAGTCATGAACCTCAAACTGACTCTTGACATTGAGATCGCCACCTACAAGAAACTGCTGGAGGGCGAGGAGGAAAGGTACTGGACTTGGCAGCTTTTCCATCCTCAAAATGCATTCCATCCTTTATTGGCACACAGCACCAAAGTTAATTTGGAACTTCTTTGCAGGCTTGGCAATACATGTGCAACCGTCCACATACAGTCGTCCTCTTCATCTGGCGGCGGCTCTGGTAAGTACTGACATTCAACGCTTACATTTTCTAGAATGATGTCAAAGCCAGAGTTTTATACATGAGCCCTTATAAACAAAATACAACCTGTTGGTAAAAGTAGTACTTTATAATGATAACATGACAGTGATCCACCAGATCCAGGAGTTTCAGGCATTTCCTGATGCTTGTTTTTTTTTTTCTCTCTCTCTCGCTCTTCTTATTGTGTATTTAAAACAGAGTATAGATGGATACAGTTGCTAAATTATTGAGTATAAGGAAATGGCTTTTATTTTCCATATAAAAATAATTTCTGTTTCATTTTTCACATTGCCATCACCAGGTGCTGGTTCAGGAGGCGGAATGGGAATGGGAATGGGAACGGGAATAGGAATGGGAACAGGAGTAGGAATGGGTGGAGGCTACGGCAGCATGACCCGCGTGAGCAGCAGCGGTGGTGGTGGCGGCAGCACAAGGATGACATCAAGAACCAGCATTAGCTCTCGCCGTTTATAACAGCCCTCCTGGGCCCATTTTGTCTCTTCCTGTCTATCATCAGGCCACTGCTCGAAAAACCTTCCTTACCTTCCATATATCAAGCATTTACTGTTCTCTTTACTTCTATGGTTCTATGGTTTGAGGAGCACACACACTCAGAGTCGGAGGGTCCATCAAAATCCGAGTAGAGGCAGACCCATTATCAGAGCACAAACAAAAAGCAGAGCATATTCTGTACCGAGCCAGTCCTCTCTTGTGCTTGTGGCTGTCGATGAAGTGCTAGACATCCTGCCCTATTAGACAAGCGCATACTTGTAGTTGCATGACAGAGAATCCCAGCAAGGCAACTCATCGGTGCACGCTAACATGTTAGGCAGAGGGGGAGGTCCAGATGTCTTATATTTACAATGAGAAAATCTATTACATGGTCCTCTTTTCTGCAGTTTTGCATCTGTTTGTGCGTATGAAGCAACCACACATCATAAATTACTTTCACACGATCTGTCTGAGAGTGAGTCAGCTCGACAGCAGACAAATGGTGTGTTCATTTTGCATCACTTCCGCTTTACTCTGAATGGAAAAAAATAATAACACTCTGACTCGCACAACCAAGTTGTTCTCCACTAAGCCTGGAATAAAACTGATTGAATCTGGCGTTCTATGTTTCTTGTGTACAGTGTTCCCTTGCCACTTCGCGCTTCACGTTTTGCGGCTTCAGTGCTTCGCGAGTTTTTCCAAAATATTCATTAAAAAATAAATAAATAAAAATACAGCGATATTGGCAGCCATATTGCAGAAAGACACGTTGTTTCATGTTGATGCACGCGAGAGAAGGTTTCCCTGCATGCCAAACAAAGAGATGAGTTGACTCAGAGGCTTTGTACATGCCTGTACTGTACGGGCACTCATACAAGCCGCGTGATTGGTTCCCGGCCCGACATCGACCAATGAGAGCACGAGTGGATTTATCCCGTGAGCTGATTGGCTTCATCATCGCAGCCTCACCGAGCATCTTTCCTTGTTGTGTCACGCCAGTCTCGTCCACGCTGTTGTGTTTTTTTTGTTTAAGAAATAATTTTTTTGATAAGTTAAGCAAGCCCTTACAATGCCGCCGAAGCGTTGTGCCCCTGCGAAAGCTTGGGCGCCCAAGACGAAGAAAAAGATGATGACCATCAGCGAAAAAGTGAAACTTTTAGATCACCATGTTTTTCTCCAAGATAAAAACCACAGCTACACTGTCAGCGCCTCCAGCAGCAGAGTCTCCCAGTCAAGTGAGAGCATCTCCTCCGCCACCAACACAAGCCTCTTCGCCTCTCTCAGAAGGCAATGTTGATGAATGTTAATTACTGTATAATAAATGGTAATTACTATATAAGGTTTTATAATTAAAGATTTAAGTAAATACATGTACTGTTGTAATCTTTGTCTCAAATGTGTAAAGTATTTATACATTTAGATATTATATATATATATTTATACAACATATTATATATATATTTATACTATACTTGCATAAACATTCTGATACCCACATACCCGCAAATCCTACTTCGCGGTTTTTCACCTTTCGCGGGGGGTTCTGGTCCCCATTAACCACGAAAAACGAGGGAACACTGTATTTTTAGATAACATCAGAATCAAAATCATCTTTATTTTCCAAGTATGTCCAAAAACACACGAGGAATTTGTTTCCGGTAGTTGGAGCCGCTCTTCGACAACAGACACTTTGGAGACAGAAAGACATTGACAAAAAAAACAGTCACTGAGCAGTAAAGGGTTGCTAGTTATCTGGTAATGCTGGTAATAGACTTCATGCACTGAAGTCTGTTCCAATCCTGCTTTGTCAGTATTACAAGGTCGGATTTTCTCAAAAATGTAGGAAGCTATTTTGAAATATAAAGCATGGAATAGCAGAAAATTAAGAACTTGTAACTTACTCAAATTGTGTCAGTCAATGAAATACAATCCCCAAATACCATTCAAATATGACCACGAGAGCCTGCAAGCAATATAGGCACTTGAATCTACAGATAGATTGCTAGATAGATGACATGTGTATACCATAAGTATATGAGTCTTGGTCACACATCACTTCAGGAACAGGTCATTTGAGGTGAAAGAACTGGATTTATACTTTGAAGTTTCTCAAGCACAGCAATTTAAAATATGTAAAATCCTTTCAGATCGTACATGGCATCAATTAAAAGAAATAGAATAAACAGTGCAACTACAACCAAGCAACCCCTGGGGCAATAAACCTTGTTTGCGGCAAAGAAAACTATTCCACATCCAGTCATAAAATAAAAAACAAGAGGCTCTATTTTCGTGACTTGTGCAAATCCAGCGTTGCACTGCAACTCTGGACTAGACCCAGTTTTGGTAATTGTGTGGACCGGCGTACATCAGCGCATTGAAAATTGGGACACCTGTGCTGGTGGATGTAGGTTTTTGGACGCCTCTTAACAACAACAAAACGGTTCAAAAAAAAAGTTTTGTTCGGATGCCACTCCACAAGTGCCCCAATAGCTTTTGAGAAAATCCAACCTTGTAATACCACAAGTGGATGCTTCTGGCCCAACCATTAAAAGTGGCACAATTGTCTCGCATGGAGACGTATTTATATGTGGAAGAGGATGCAGCGACCTGGATGAGCGACTGGAACATTGAACCTTAGTGGGTACCCTAATTAAATACAGTATGTGCTGGTGAAAACCTCTTGCGACTTGAATGTCCGCGCGGCATAGCTCTGAGTATCTATCCCCACCATGAATCTCGCATTTCCATTTGTTTTCCTGTGATTAACTTCTGACATTATATCTCATTTTGCAACATTTACATTTTTAGTCAAGTGTTACAAAACATATACTTTACTGTGTTATGCAATCAGTGGCCATACAGCCTGCCTGCAAAATCTAAGGAGATCCAATGTATGAACAATTATTATATTAAATGACAAACAAACTGAGTTTTGATTGACACTGTAGGAGAGATATTCATCTAACTATATGTTTGTTAATGGGTTGGCATTTTAACACTGTAGTGCATCGTTCTGAAAAGTGTTTGCCATTATTTTGTATTTGGTCTGTAAATTGGAAGCAAACTTTGGATTATGAGCTCTGTGATTGATTCAGGATTTTAATTATTTTTTTCACACCTGCTATACTGGATTTGGCACAACATAATACAACTTAATTTGTCAAAACATAATGAACGACGGCACGCTGAGTGACTGGTTTGCAAATGTGCCTCGTAGTTCTGAGGACTGGGGTTCAAATCCGGCTTCGCCTGTGTGGAGTTGAATGCTCTCCTCATGTCTGCGTGTGTTTTCTCCGGGTACTCCGATTTCCTCCCAAATCACAAAAACATGCATGGTAGGTTAATTGAAAACTCTAAATTGCCCGTAGGTGTGAATGTGAGTTTGAATGGTTGTTTGTGTCTATGTGCCCTGCGATTGGCTGGCGACCCGTTCAGGGTTTACCCGCCTCTCGCCCGAAGATAGCTGGGATAGGCGCCAGTACGCCCGCGACAGAAAATAGATGGAATGCATAATGAACGACACATAGTTTTCGCACTGGTTCGGATTGTTTGATTTGATCAAATGCTGCTCCCTAGTGGGTGAAAGTATAAGACCCATATGACGACCACTACTCCCTTAATTGGCCCTATTTGATTTGCATTGGAATAAAATATGTAATATATAAAAGACATGAAAGACAGGAAATACACCAAATATTTTATCCCTTAAAGTATAATAGAGATGGACAGCGCCCTTAATGATTGGAAAATGGCTAGCTGACTTTTATTCACTATTAAATGATGGACTTTTAAATACTGACAAGCTTACATTTGATTGATTTTTTTTTACTTTATTTGTTTTTACAGCAAACACAACATCAGGTTTTAGTTTGGCCCATGCCACAAAAGACATTACACTGAGGTAAGGTAATAAGTCTACCAAATCAACATGAGATATTTTTGTGAAGTATCTCATGAACTGGCCACAGATTTGTTGTGGTATAA
The DNA here is from genome assembly GCF_024500275.1 of Phycodurus eques. Lineage (NCBI taxonomy): Eukaryota > Metazoa > Chordata > Actinopteri > Syngnathiformes > Syngnathidae > Phycodurus > Phycodurus eques. Next base: position 17,069,836 of record NC_084525.1, read on the forward strand.
TACAGAGCAAGGTATGGAACATCACTTCAATGGACTAATAGAAATCAAAATTGTCCGTTAAAGCCGTTTGTCCATTAATTTGAAACACTTTTATTCATGGCCTGAAAAAAAAACTGTACAAAATTATTGTAAATGATTGTAAGTTTGCCTCAATTTACCTTTAAATATTGCTATGATAGTCTAATGCTGCCATGAAAGTGCCATTATTGCTTGTCATAGCCTGAATGCCAAGACATTAGAAAAACCTGTCTTTTCAAATAAATAATGTAGAAGCCTGCAGATGATTGTAGATCTGATTTATTGTTCTCAAATTTGTAGTAGAACTGTGTAAGGCCTCAGGCTCATGTTCCTATTGCATTTTCCATCTGATAAATCACATCTAAAGTCATCTGCAAGCTTCTGTTGCGCAATCTATTTAGGTATGATATCTCAATCAAATAGAATAAATATATTCTAATTTATTGAAATGTACCTGTATATAATTAAATTCCCTACCTCAAAGACCTTCTGCACCCAGGTTGGCATTGCAAATGTGAGTCAGTTCTCAATTCTCTGTGTGTTGTCTCAGTGTGGCACCAGTAAACAACAGCAACCAATTCTGGAACTAACAGACGTTGTCTGTTGCAAGCAGGCATTTTGAGTTCCAATAGGAAACTACCATTCGGTCCGTTAAATCCGAAGTCTGTTGTTTGTGGGTCCGTTAAATCAAGATTCCACTGTTCATCAATTGTAATCCACCAAACTTCCAACCTCAAGGGGAATATTTGTGTGACCTCCTCCAACCTTCTACTGTTTTCTTATAAATTGATAGAATGTGCTTACAACTCAGAAAATATTATTCGCCTGAGCATAGCTAGTTCATAATCATTCACATTCTTAGGTTGTCATTCTCTGATGGCAAGAATGTTTAAGGGATTATTAAAAATCAATTAAGCGTGGTGCCGACGCTTCACTCTATATGGCAGTTTTACTGGGGTCATCAGGGTCAAAAGTCATGATCTCCATGTGAATGAGACCTGAGAGGATGAAAAAAACAACAACAATAATCATTAAGGATAGAAGTACTACAAACCTCACTAATGAACACGTCTCATAGACTGTTTAATAAAAGGCTTGTTGAACAGTCTGACTCACTCTTCCACTCCCCGATGGTGAGTTCCAGGCTCTCAAAGGAGTCGTCATAAGGCTGAGAGTTGGGCTCGCTTTCTGGGTCGTGATATTCCACTAAGAAGGGGTGCGACAGTCCCTGTGTGGCTGTCAGCCTTGTTTCCGGATCCAGCACCAACATCCCCTCCAGTAGTGACACAGCTGCAGGCACCAAGACACAAGAATTCTCGAAAATGATCAACTATTATCAACAACGAATTAGCGATTCATTCATGACAGAGTTAACTAAGTGCATGGATATACTACACATACTGTAATACTAATAATGTAATGCCACCAAATAGCTGAAACTAGTAGATGAAATGTAGCTCAAGCTTGAGTCTTCGAAATTCTGGCTATATTCATCCATAAATTGTGTTTTTTCTCTCAAAACTCTGTCCGCAATTAAACAAAGTTTTGTCCACGGAAAAACTCAGGCGGCCATAACCTCCAAACTCTAAGGCACTATGAGCCATTGAGAAGTATTTCTTGGTACTGTCGCAGTTAATTAATAACCACAGAATAGATTAAATAAAACACGTTTTTAAAAAGGGGTGGCGAGTGGGTGGGGCTGGGGGGGTGCTTACTTCGTCACACTTGAATATAAAGTTAACAGAATAAAAAGTCCATCCAGCCATCCATCCAATTACTCTTGCGCTTGTCATCATTAGGGTGAGCTGGAGCCAATCCCTCCCAGTTGACTTTGGGCGAGAGGTGTGGTACACCCTGGACTGGTCGCTGGCCAATCGCAAGGCACACATAGACAAACAAGAATTCACATTCGCAGTACACCTATGATCAATTTAGATCCGTTACTGAACCTAACATGTACTGTATGATTTTGGAATGTACCGAGAGAAAACCCACGCAAACATGGGGAAAATAACTCCGCACGCCATGGGTGGAGCTGAGATTGCGAACACCGAACCTCAGAACTGTGAGGCAGACATACGAGACGACTGTGCTACTTACTTTGGATGAATAAAGTAGCTACACTATATAAAATAAGATTAAACAATCAAAAATGTAATCGTCTCACATAGCTAAATAACACTGTGGTTTTCAAATCCACTCACATTTTGGGAAAGAATTTCTTGGCCAAAATGTTTCAAAAATCCACTTTCCACTGACCTGAAACAGTTTCCATGTGGAATAAAAGCCAGGATATATAAAATAGACAAGTAATAACCATTTTTATCCCTAGTTTGGAGTCACAGGAGATGAACCCACCATTTTCTTCCATGGACGGAAACACCTCTTTGAAGTTCTTCTTCTTTTGTGCAGGGAGACCTTGAACATACGACTGTGCCTGGAAAGGTGCTCACATTTCATTTTGTAAAGATGTTGAAATAAAAGTGTCAACTACCATGTGCCAAATATGAACTCTGGCATGCACACCAGATATGAACTCACATCTTTACTCTGCATCTTCTCTACCAATGAGGAGTCAGGTGTTCCGGTCAAGCAGAGGATCTTTTTTAATTGATCAATACCTGAGCAAGCTGGTTAAAGAAATATCACCATGCTATAAGTACTGTGAAATAACATATATACTGTATGTGTATATGTAAACATAAGCATATGTCATAATTTTCACTGCATACCTGTGTTGTTTTGTTCATTATAGCAACTGTTTGTAATAGTTACTTCACCATGCTTAATGACCATGTACAGTGGATATTTAAAAAAAATCCCGTTCAAATGTCAGGTTTTCGTGATATTAAAAAATGGCCCAAGATAAATAATTTCAAACCTTTTCGATCATTAATATTAACTATAACATGTACTGTACAACTCAACAACAAAAATATTTTGGGGGGGAAGGGAAGTAATACTAAAGCATAGAGATGCGCTTGCACAAGTGTACAAACCCTCATAAATGGGGATGTGGCTGTGTTCAGAATTAACCAATCAAGTTCAAAGACATGTTAAATGTGAGTCAGCACACAGCTGCCACAATTTAAAGTGCCTCCGATGAACGCTAAATAAAGTTCAGCTGTTCAAGTAGGCTTTTTGTACTCGCGTTTTACACGACAATATATGCTCTGCAGATAGCTTCTGCATCATCCAAGATTTCATTGTTTTAAAGGCATCGTTCAGAAGAAGTGTACAAAAAAAAAATCTGTGGCATTAAATGTACCACAGAACACAGGGAAGCCAGTCATCATTATGTGGAGAAAATATGGCACAGCGCTGATATTACCAAGAACTGTTGGTTGATTGATGAAAAGACGAAACGCAAACTGGTCAGGGAAACTGCCAAGAGGCAGACAGCAACATTGGAGGAGCTGCAGAAATTTCTGGCAATTACTGGCTGCTTAGTACATCTGGCAACATTCTCCCATCTTCTTCATATGTCTGGCCTATGGGGTAAGGTAGCAAAAGGAAAGTCTTATCTTGCAAAGAAAAACATCCAAGTCTGGCTATATTTTGTATAAACACAATTGAAATCTCCCTAACGCATGTGGGAAAATGTGTTATGGTCCGATGAAACAAAGGTTGTACTTTTTGGACATGATTCCAAAACGTATGTTTGGCGTCATGCTTTGGGGCTGTTTTTCTTTAGCTGGAACTGTGGCATTAAAAAGGTGGAGTGAATTATTAACACTTTCATATAACATCTGTGAGGTAATCTGAACAGGGCTGTGCACAGGAGGTGCCCCAATTTGTGATTGTGATTTTGTGAGTCTGTGCATAGATAGGTGGACACTGATAGATTAGCCAAAAAGACTGAGTGCTGTAATAAGAGCCAACGGTGCTGTAATAAAGTGTTAGTTTGAGGGTGTGCATATTGATGCAACCTGGTCATTGTATTTTTATTTTTTTTTATTAGCCCCCTTAAAATATTTTTTTTTCAATTGAATTATACAGGGCCGGCACGGTGAGCAACTGGTTAGCACATCTGCCTCACAGTTCTGGTTCCAGTTCACAGTTCAAATCCCGGCCCCGCATGTGTGGAGTTTGGATGTTCTCCCCGTGACTGGGTGCGTTTTCTGCGGGGACTCCGGTTTCCTCCCACATCCCAAAAACATAAGTGGTAGGTTGATTGAAGACTCTAAATTGCCCGTAGGTGTGAATATGAGTGCGAATGGTTGTTTGTTTCAATGTGCCCTGCGATTGGCTGGCGACCAGTTCAGGGTGTACCCCGCCTCCCGCCCAAAGATAGCTGGGATAGGCTCCAGCACGCCCGCGACCCTTGTGAGGATAAGCGGTAAAGAAGATGGATGGATGGATGGATGGATGGATGAATTATACAGGTCATAGATCAGATTACTGGCTAAAGACGTTTTAAAATACTTTAACTTGGCTTAATTTTTTATAAGTCACATAGCATTTCCAAAAAGGTGTGTAGACTTATTATATCCACTGTATTGCTAAACAATTAATATTTTTCTTTGATATCTGTCACCAGAGGGCTAAGTTATCTGGGGTAAATGTCAAATCAGCGCACGTGTGATCGTAAAAAAATTGTTTCAGGAGTAAGCAATGACTACTCACTCGGACAATATTCATTTATTTTTTCCCACTGTTGTCCATATAATTTGCTATTTTAATTTATGTTTTATTGTTGTGTTATTTTTACTGAACTGCTCTTTTCTTTTACTATTCTTGTACAGACTGTCCTTGAGTGCCCTGCAAGCCAGTAAACAAAATGAATTATTATTATTATTATTATTATGAGTACATGTTGATTTCCAGTGCTGTACCATTCATGGTTTGCAGTAGATCGTTGTCCTATTTTCCTACATTCAACCAAGACAATCACTTAATAAACATTTTTAATAGTCCTACATCCAAGGAAGACGATCGTTGCATTTAATTGTCCAACATGTGACGCAAAGTAAGAGGCCCTCGTGTCTCTTAGAACGGAGCCCCCATGTTTGAGGATACTGTCGTGTCCGGGGAAGAGAACCTGGCTGGTGATCATTTCGGCCAGGATACAGGCAGCTGACCAGACATCCACTGTGACACGTGGAGACAAATTTTGCTGAGATATAATTGAAAGCGACCTTTGAGAAATATATATTTTTTCCAAAACCTATACCTGTTTGACTGTAGTGCATCCAGTTGAATATGACCTCTGGAGCCCGGTACCAGCGGGTGACCACATAACCAGTCATCTCACTCTCTGTCTGCCTCGCAAGGCCAAAGTCCAATATCTGATGAGATGGAACAAAACATTTACCATGAAGGGCTTTTTTAAACAGAACTAAAACATTGTGAATCATGTCCTTGGCTGTTCAGTTTTCATTCATTTTACTCAAGTGTACCTTTAGTTCACAATTCTCATTCACAGCAAGGTTACCAGGTTTTAGGTCCTAAAAAAGGAAACAACATTAAAAGTAAAGCAAAGACCACCACAACATTTGAAGAATTTAAGCAAAAAACAACTTATTTTCTGAGAGTTGAACCCACTCTCTGTTTCGTGATGATGTAAAAACCAATATGCTCTTTACTGAGTAAATAAAAGTTATGTAAAATTGTTCACCTTGTTTATCTGTAACAAGATGTTACTTTTTGAGGCTTGTTGTATGGAAGTCACACTGATTGGATAAACATAGATTTTTGTTCGCAGTACTTGTGGTAAACTAAGAACAGCTGAACAGTTTTTAGATTTTTGTTAACTAGCAAAAAATGAACAACACAATGAATATGAGAGCATTTTTTAAGTACTAACCCGGTGGATGATTCCAGCAGAATGAATGTACTGAAAAGAGGGAAAACAAAATGAAAATTACTTACTAAACCCAAAGTTTTTGGTAAGTTCCATTTTATCCCAAGGAAGTGCTATAATGTGTCAAATGCCCTTCTTTGAAAGGCATATTTCTTTTACAATTACATGAAAATTCTTCACATTTTAATGATATTGTTTTAAATGTGGCGGCACGCTGTGCCAACTGGTTAGGGCATCTGCCTCACAGTTCTGAGGACAGGGGTTCAATCCCCGGTCCCGCCTGTGTGGAGTTTGCATGTTCTCCCCGTGCCTGCGTGGGTTTTCTCCGGGCACTCCGGTTTCCTCCCACATCCCAAAAAACATACGTGGTAGGTTGATTGAAGACTCTAAATTGCCCGTAGGTGTGAATGTGACTGTGAATGGTTCTTTGTTTCTATGGGCCCTGTGATTGGCTGGCGACCGGTTCAGGATGTACCCCGACTCCCGCCCGAAGATAGCTGGCATAGGCTCCAGCAGTCCGTGACCCAGGTGAGGATAAGCGGTAAAGAAAATAGATGGATGGATGGATGGATGTTTTAAAAGCATGGAGCCTTTTTTGTGTGATTTACAGTAAAGTTCTGGATATACAATTACTAAAGCAATGCTATTTCTAAATAGGATAATTTTTCAGCCACTTTGGCCCGCAAGTTCACAACAAGACAATCTTAACATGAAATTGTATTGCTCATAACATAACAAAATGATCTTTCGCTTGTAGTTGATACACAAATTGTTGCAGTAGTTACTGATAGGGCCCTTTTTACATGGAAAATGCAAACATCAGCTCTTTCTGTGTCTGCCGTTTTGTTCAGAGCATAGTTAACATTCAAAATTTGAAAATAGCATTGACTCCATAATACATGTTGACTGGAGCAGAGCATACAAACATTGAATAGGAATATGGAGCAGAAAAATGGATAAAATAAGAGTCAGGTGTCAGTTGTGCATTATGGGTAGCAAAAAAACAGACAAAAAAAAACTAGCAAATGGTGCATTCGAGCCAATTTAGAACCTGGTACCTACAGTACACTAAAGACCTGAGCTGCTGTTACAGCAGCTACACACAAAGCTTTTTGACAATGACTTTCAGACTTTCTGATAGTGACAGAATGTCAAAGCACTGTTATGGCATGTTCTGCATCACTGCTCTTTGCAGAAGGTCTGAGCCATACAGACTTGATAGGCTGAGTGACCTTTGGGGTTCTCGGGCACATTTGAAGCAGATGACTTCAGCTTGGCATGCAGGGTTTGGCTAATTTGTTCTTGGTATGGATATCACTGCTTCACTGATTACGAGGACTGATAATACAATACAGTGTTTTGAGTCCCTAAATACATAAAGTATATCCGTATTGTATATGGTATTTAATTTGTCATTTTTTAGTACATTGGAAAAAAAAAAGGTCAGGTATTGTGTTTTTGCCTTGTCACTGAGTATACTATACTGAGTATACATTTGGAGAAATAACTCCTCCTAAAACTCCTAGGATGCTACACTTACCTTAAGTCCTCTTAGAAACTGATAGAACAGGTACGTTATGATGCGATCTGTTAATCTCCGCTTCTTCATGATGTGGCCCAGATCCTGTGCTACAAAGGGCATCACCATATAACTAGATGTTTGTAAAAGAAAAAAAGAAAAGCAGTGATTAAAAAAAGCGATAACTGATGAGCAACATAACGAACCAGCCAACACAAACATGCATACACGAGCTCCTAACAGTCGTGCTTGAACCTCCCATGCATATATGCAAACACACTCTCTCAAAGTGTCTCGACAAGCTGCAACAACTAACAGAAGAATGTGGTTGCTCGTTCACTTACAAGGTTTGGAATTTCTCCACGGAGGAATCAGGTGTGAAGACGTCAAGGAGGCATATCACCTTTGGTGGAAAGCATGGGGAAAGAGGGACAGATCATCATACACACGTCCATTAAATACTAATATACATACATGACAGGAGACATAATATGAAAACTACAAATCCCTCTTAATAAGCTTGTCACCTTTCCAATTCTTATTCAAATTATCCATCTATTCTCTACACCACTTAGTCTGTTCATGGGGAGTTGAAGTTAGGTAAAAGGCGGACTATACCATAGACTGGTGGTCCAATCTATACTGTATATGTCAATCACAGGACACATGGAAACAAACAACCATTCAGACCCACATTGGCACTGAGTGGAAACTGAACCCACACTGTCTGCACCTAAGTCAGGCTTGTGCATAACTATATCATTAGTGACTTAGTCAATTACAATCGATGCAATATACAAAACCACAACAAATGATTAAAAGTGAAATAACATAGATGAATTGCTGCATGTATCTATTTCTTAGACACATAAAATGTTTTCCTGTACATTTCTTCCCAGGCAGAATTTACAGAGCACAATAATTTAGTTACCAAAAGCCCAATTGCACATTCACACTGAGCTGGTGTTGGTACTGTTTCAAATGGAAGGCTGCTATTATGTCAGCGGACGGGGGCAGCCATCACAGCTTCCTGGTGTAAACATTCAACTGGCCTTCGCAAGCAAGAAGCAAGTGAACTCTATTATGTCTATTTCCAATGACATATGAACATTATACCAGTGGGGTAGCGACAAAGCTCTGTGTTGGTGGTGGTTGGTGCGCAACTTGAAACAAAATTGAGTAATAGCACTAACACCTGTACTGAACCAGCACTGGGAGCAGCTCAGTGTAAAAGAAGTGCAGCCACTGTGACCACATAAGTTTCCATGGCATCAGCGTGGCAGAGGGCTCAGTTGCCCCACAAAGCAGAAAAAGGACAGAGATATTTAGCATGAGCTCAAAGTCTAACAGACACACTCAAAGGACATTTCTTCAAAAAAAGCATTATAAAGATTGTAGGACACATTCATTTACAAATTGTTTTTCACTCTAATCACTATTTTTATAAGAAAAAAAATATCCTTCTTTTTCCCCCACCAAAGAGTTGGATGTAGTTTGGCATTTGTGTCCTTAAATGCAAATTGACATTATAGGTTATAAGTAAATCGCTTCTGTTTTGTGGTACTCCGAGAGTACGTAGTGTTCTTTTTGTGCATTCCTTTTGATTTTGGCTCAGTAAGGAATGAGATCATGCTCAAAGCAAGTTCATTTTTTACTTTTGAAATAAGAACATCCAAGGACAATCATGAAACATTCTCTTCTAGTCTTTAGCTTCCTTCCCAGATTGGCTGCAAAACCAAACAGTTATGTACTGGATACGGGTAAGCCTGTCTTCACAAGCAGAAACACTGCATGGACCATACGGGTTCCAACAACAAACAGCACTCCCAGCTTGGCCTGGAGCATGGATGAGAATATAGGCTTTTGTTGAATGGTCAACAAAGTTTGCTTGTCCTCAAAATTGACTTTGCTTGAATAAGAAAAATTGCAGTTGTTATTGATACATAGAAACCTAAGTCTCATCATCCAGCCTTGAGGACTGTCCTTGTACTCTAGAATTCCCAGTTAAAAAAAGACTGAACGAAAAAAACAAAAACATACATTCTCATGGTTGATGTGGCGAAGCAGCCTGAGTTCCCGGTAAGCTCTTTTGGTGTGGATGAGGGACTGGAAAGGGCGATACAGCTTCTTAATAGCCACCTTTTCCTTGGTCCTCTGATCTATGGCAGAACTAAGACATACAACGTTACAGACAACATTAGAGAGACTATCAACCATTACAATCTTCTCATCTTTATTTGATAAGAACTGTCATTCCCGGATTTGTCACATTCATAGTTATATGAGATATAGTCAGGGGCGTATGATTGAACTTTTATGCCTTAAAAAACACTATATCGGGAATATCAGCGGGGTGGCCGCGACCTCTAGCGGGGTGGCCGCACCCGCCACCGGGGTGGCCGACTTTCTGTCTGTCTTTCTGGCCACCACGTAACTCCGCCCCTGGATGTAGTCATTTATCCTGAGTCACCGCAGATATCCATCAGTCAATTTTCTATACCGCTTATCGTCATTAGGGTCAAAGTGTTGCTGCGTGGTACAACTTGCATGTGTTTAGATTTTGCTGTAAAAATACTGCCTTACAAAATAAACTAGGTAGCACATGAATTTTAAATTATCTATTTATGCATCGGCACGGTGAACGACTGGTTAGCACATCTGCCTCACAGTTCTGGGGATTGGGGTTCAAATCCCGGCCCTGCCTGTGTGGAGTTTGCATGTTCTCTCCATACCTGGGTGGGTTTTCTCCGGGCACTCCGGTTTCCTCCCACATCCCAAAAACAAGCGTGGTAGGTTGATTGAAGACTCTAAATTCCCCGTTGGTGTGAATGTGAGTGCGAATGGTTGTTTGTTTCTATGTGCCCTGCGATTGGCTGGCGACCGGTTCTGTGTGTACCCCGCCTCCCGCCCGAAGATAGCTGGGATAGGCTGCAGCAGCCCGCGACCCTAGTGAGGATAAGCGGTAAGGAAAATGAATGGATGGATAAATATGGCTTGTCCTGTTCAGGGTCTCGGAAAGTCTAACCCAGCGGACTGGGAAAGAAGCGGGTTACACCCTGGACTGGTTGTCAGCCAATAACAGGGCATATATTGGAAAAAAAAAAGCCTTCACCCGTACACACCTATGGACAAACTTCAAAACTGTGGGGCATACTTGCTAACCACAGACATTGTGCATAAAAATGTATGTGAAAAAGAGTGATATGCAACATGTATCCAAGATTTCTACGCTGTATAAGTGCAAAAAAAGCATCTTGATCTACAAATGATTATTTAATAAAATGCTGTTTTAGGCCTAATTGTTTCATTTCTATACATTGCTACAAAAGCAGCCAGAAAATTGGCATGCTAAAAGTATGTGAATAATAAAAACTGAAGGTTGAATCGCTGACAAACTTATCAATGCAGTTCTACTGACACACGAGTGTCCCTTACTATACTGCTATGTGGTAACTTGTGAAGAAAGTGTTATGAGTTTCTGTCCACAACGTTATTGGATGGAATTTGTGTGTAATCCAGCAATTGTTAAAAATCTTGACTGGTTATATTTGGGATTTTACAATATATTTTTGCATGTAAGATCTTAAATGGTAAAAAGGAGTAACCTCTCCTACTGGACAACATACACTCAGTGGACACTTCATTAAGTATACATGCGTTGTGGCTATTTTATTTAGCTACATGAACAGGGCAAAATACAAGAAACCAAAGTATGATGCACTGCAGTTGTTCAAGGTTGCAAACTACAAGCATAATAACAAACATATTGTTAAATGAATAGTCACATGACAGTATTGTGCAGGTGTACCTTATTTAGTAGGCAATGAGTATATAGTACATTGTTTTTGTGTGAGTAATGCAAGTTTGTCAAGTGGCTTATTTAATTAGATACGTGGTATTCCTGTGGGCTAAGTGCTTCTCTGCTAGTGGGGATTCTTGCATATCAGTGGACCTGCATTGACTTGCTGACTTGCCTCAGGCACACAATAGTGCTTCTGTTTGCAGATGGCAGATAGCTGCGGGTGCAATAGTCTGAGGAGTGGAATGCACACTTTAACAATATACAGACTATGCATGGACAATAGTCAAAGAACATTTAATGATGACCTTGGACCATTTATGATTACAATAACCAATTGACAAATCTCTTTTATCGGTATGCCAGAGGGCGAACAGCATCAGAATCTTGAACAAATAAATAGTATATTCCTGTCATTTGACGTTAATTCTACCTTAATTCAAGCAGTAACATAGCAAACTTGGTCGACTGTCACATAATGTAACTTTTCCACATATAATTCTTGGGATGAATTGAGTAAAGTAGATAAAGGCCAATAGTAAAGGTACAAAATAATTGGATATGGAGGAAGTCTCCTGCATGCCGGTTAAGCTCACCAAACTGTTCCGTAGGCACCAGAGCCGACTGCCAGCAGCGCCGTGTATCTATGTGGGACTTCCCACGTCGTCTTTTGAAGCTCCACTCTCTGGAAACCCGATCTGATCGGAGAGTCGCTCGGTGGAGAGTCCATGACGCCAATTTGTCCACTCTAAAGTTAGTACATAGAATGAGAGTGTAACCTGACAGGTGAGAGTAACCAAGGTTGGAAGGAGGAAAACCAAGCATCGATGCTCATCCTAACCACGCCCCCTGGTGATATATGCTTCTGTTTCTTTGGAAATTTGGCATTTTTATGAATGTCTTGCATAAGACCAAAAACAAATTTAAAACAAATTAAAAATAAACTACAACACTGTATTCTTTGAGATCAATATCTAACCCAAACTGATGCCAGGCGGCACGACTGGTTAGAGTGTCTGCCTCACAGTTCTGAGGATCCGGGTTCAATCCCTGGCCCCGCCTGTGTGGAGTTTGCATGTTCTCCCCGTGCCTGCGTTGGTTTTCTCTGGGCACTCCGGTTTCCTCCCACATCCCAAAAACATGCATTAATTGGAGACTCTAAATTGCCCGTAGGTGTGAATGTGAGTACGGATGGTTGTTTGTTTGTGTGTGCCCTGCGATTGGCTGGCAACCAGTTCAGGGTGTACCCCGCCTCCTGCCCGATGATAGCTGGGATAGGCTCCAGCACGTCCGCGACCCTGGTGAGGATAAGCGGTAAAGAAATGGCTATATATATATATATATATATATATATATATATATACACACACACATTGACAAAAGTTTTTTTATGGTTCGATGTACGAACCAAGTTATTTTGGTACTGGTCTTGTCTGCCAAAATTCATTCATGTCATTCAGTCAATACATGACAAATTGGACGTGCACAGCTCTGAGTGCATACTGTGGTGAACTTAATACTTTATCACATTTATTAACCGATAAAGAGATAGATTAATAGTTAAGGAAGAAGCGGGTTTCCAAAGAGAAGACTTGGCCGAAAATATAAGCAAGAGTGTTAGTCTCACTGGCACCATTCATTTGAATGTGCGCTGGATGCACAAGGTGTACTTTTTCATCCACAGATGAAATGATTATGAATATAAATAAGTATTGATGTAAAACAAAATCTGATGCTTTATATACTATTTGAGTCGGTGCGGCGGCGCGATTAAAAGCCGGAAATGTCTTTTCATCGTGAGGGAAAGCTTCTGTGCATTTAGCTGTAAACTGTCGCTAGCCTTTAGCTCGGCAGAGGGCAGCAATGTTGATTTATTTATTTATTTTATCTTTATTGCAATGGACAACGGTTTACAATACAAGTGTGCAATACAACTTTAAACTTAACTAAAATAAGAGAGGGGAGCAATGCAAAGCAGCAAACAGCAACCATTATATATCATCAATCCCAGAATAGGTTGCGCACGCACAAAAATTTTTTTTATAACTTAAAAAAAAAGATAAATATGTGACACTATATTTCAAAAGTAGATGAGAACCACTGGGTTAGATGCATCAATAAATCTTACATGCGTTTTTGGAATGTGGGTGAAAACCGTAGTCCCTGCTTGCAAAAAATAAAATAAACAAGCAAAACACAGAGAAGGGAAGACCATGCAAACTGTACACAGGAATACTCGAACTGAGATTTGAAGCCCAAATCTAAGAACTGTGAGCCTGGTGTGCCAATCACCCATCCACCATGCTCCTCTTATAATACAGACAAGTGATTTACAAGTGAAGCTTTCCTTGTGGGTGGAAAACAGCCCAATGCTAAAAAAAAAAAAAAAAAAAAAAAAAAAAACATATTACTGTAGGCAGCTTTGTAATATATTGATTAAATTGCTAAAAATGAATACTGATTTTCAATCAATAGGACAAACCTTGACAGTTCTGAAGACAATATTTACGAGACCTGACATGCCCAGTGAAAAAGTTGTATGTACAAGCAAGCAAACACAGCATAAAGTATTTTATGTGAAGGAAAATCAAATTCACTTTTACAAACTCTTCATCATGACAATAACTGACAGTTATTGGCCTGCTTAGCTACGCAGCAGGCCAATAACTGGATTTTCTGTGGCAAGAAAAAAAAGGACCGAGCATTTCACTTTCGTTTGGAGATCAATCAACTTCTGGCCAGCAGGGGGTGACCACAAGCAATCTTGAAAATGGCAGCGACCAAGACAGGTTCTTTTCCTCGATCACTTCAGCATCCATGCTGACTGGGAGCTAAACTTACTAGCTGTAGGAATAATTGCTTCCATTTAATCTCAATTACCTTCTATAAGGAAAACCTTTTTTTTACCTTTAACATTATAAAAGTTACTAAACAACACTACAGCACATATGTACTACCTAACCTCGTTTTTTAAAATTATTATTATTATTATTTTTTAAGGTTTCATTTCTTTATGTCCACAGAAGTCCATAATGAGGATGCACTATTCATACCACACACAAAGCTCAAATGCCTAGCTCGCTCAGGCAAATCAACGCAGAAAGACATCCTGATGACCCTTTCAAAATATAAGACCTTTGTGGAGCCACTGCCTGTGACAAGTTGATTTTATGATCTACAACAAACACATTTTTATAGTCCCACCCTGTAAATAGTGTGAAATTAAAAAAAAAGAAATATCATGGTGTATTTGCATTCATGATAAATATATTAAATGTAAATATATTACAACCCAGTTTGTGGAGCCACTGCCTGTGACAAATTGATTTTATAATCTACAACAAACACATTTTTATAGTCCCACCCTGTAAATAGTGTCAAATAAAAAAAAATTAAATATCATGGTGTATTTGCATTCATGATAAATATATTAAATGTAAATATATACAACCCAGTTGCTTTTCCGCCACATACCGGAAATGTGGTGCACTGACATCGTGAAATATTTATTTAAACCTAATGGAAAGCAATTACATCAATTTTTACTAAATAAATAACAGCTTCTCTTTTTTAAGCTATATTCATACATTTTAACGGATTCCATTTTATTAGTTTTGTAACTCACAGATTTATGCAGATTTTAAGGAAACGCAATAAATAAATTGTAAAAAGTATATTATTTTAATAAAATTAAATTGCTGCAAATACTTAAAAATAACTATGCCATAATTAATTTTTCTGAGTGTATAGTATAGTCTCTGTCAGCTAGGATTTTATTTTGACAGCATGATATGTAGTTTCCTGTCCCGCCCTATCTTTCTACGTGCGCCTTTATTCAGCTTTTGGGGTCCTCCACCTCACTGGCTGGACTAGTGGACGACTCGCAGTACAGTAAACCAGCTTGACCAAACACTGCTTTGGTTTCTGAGTAAACGCACGCAGTCTTAGACACCGGAGTCTGTTTCTCACTAGTTAGAAAGCGACCTGTCTTTAGTTAAAAAACCAAACTGAGCCGACGATAGAGGCGTCTATCACCGAGAGAGAGCCGCAACGTGTCTTGAGGAGGTGGATCTACTGTGCGAGTTGTGCCTCGAGGTGAGAAGTGAGCCGCTGTTCGACTCAGTGACCTTCTTCGCCCAAATTACAGGTAACTTCACCGCCTACTCTCGTTTGAAACGGAGAGTTAATCAGGAGAGTAACTTTTAGCATCAGTAGTTAGCAAGCATTTTCCCCAACTCTTAGACCACCTGGTCTAGTTTTTGTGTGTGGTTCTTTCATGCCGTCTGCTACACGACTTTGACACTTTTATTTGATTTATTTAGATTTTTTTGTTTTGTTTGTTTTGTTCAGCGTTTTCTGGCAGGTCCCTCGAAACAAACGGAATTGTTATTGTATCTTTTACCGTTTCGTGATCTTGGGCATCTTGTGCACGCTCAGCCTCACATCCCTGCATGGACTCCCTCTTTTGTCAGTTGACAAAAGAATGTGTCAGGCGGGTGCACCAAATACCAAAATGCCTTATGCCTTGTTCACCTGCTAACAGAGTCTTCTGTGCATTTGCACCACTGCTAAGTTACGCCCCAGTTGCAAACCCAGAAATCATAGCTTTCACTCACTGTCGAAGTTGATTTAGTGGTTATTACAGTAAAGTATTTACTTTTCAATTGTGCAATCTGGAGAGTGTGTCGCCCCCTTCCAACAGGGGTGTGAATCGCATAGTAGCTTGCAGATGATAATGTCAGTTCCAATTTGATAAATGCATATTGGAAATTTAGTACATCATTATCTATGCAACTGATGACAGAAACATTTTCACAAGTACAAACTCTTCTTGCACACTAAATAACACATTGATTATCCGCCTATTCCTGCTGACTTTGGGCAAGAAGGGAATGACATCCTGGAATGGTCGCCGGTCAATCCCAGGGCATATACAGACAAACAACCATTGATATTCACATTGACACCAACAAAGAGCAGGGGTGTCAAACTTTTTTCATTGTGGGCCACATTGTAGTTGCCCTCAGAGGACCAGTTATAATTAAATCGGCCGGTATTAGTCCTTTAAAATCGTCAATCTGCCATTTTAGTCGATCTTTGACAATTTTTTTTTTTTTGTACACATTAACTCAGTATTGCAACATAAGATAATGATATTCAAAATAAAATGGGCACAAAAAAGTCTGCCTATTTTTGCAGATTTTTCTATCTATTATACAGTGGAACAAATTCTAAAGGACAAAGTATTGTAAAACAGTCAAATGTTATGCCACGAATTCATATCTTTATTGCTGTAAGTGTTAACTGACCAAAAAAGTAAGTTGTTTCATGCATTATGTATATTTTTTTAATTAATCAGCCAATTAAATGGTGACCGAAATTTTAGTCTGACAAATATCGGAATCGGCATCGATCTGAAAAAAATCTATATTGATCGGGCCCTAGTTATAATGGTAAAAACACAAATGTAAACTCGCTACGGGTATAACGGTACACCAAAAATCATGGTTCGATATACATACAGTACATTGGTTTTAAGCTCATTGTCATGTCCACAGAGGGTGCAGTGAGGGAACAAAATGCAAAAACAAACTGCTTATACCAGGGACATATTTCATCGCATTTAATATACAACATCCATCCATTCCATCCATTTTCCATACTGCTTATCCTCACTAGGGTCGTGGGCATGCTGGCGCCTATCTCTGCTGACTCTGGGTGAGAGGCGGGGTACTCCCTGAAAAACTGGTTGCCAGCCAATCGCAAGGCACACAGACAAACAATCATTCACACTCACAATTAACCTACTTAACATACAACATCAATAGCTTCAATCTTTTTTATTTATTTATTTATTTATTTTTTTAAACAAAAGTGCAACATTAATACCTTTTCTTTAAAGGTAATGAATGTTCAACATTACAGACAAGTGCAACAATAACAGTTTGAAGAGTGAGCCGTAATTAGTATGATGTAAAACCACTAATAATAGCATTTGTTAATTGTTTTGGCTCGCTCTGAAGGGCCTGGAAGAGGCTATTTAAGTGCTACTGGAAGTTGCATTTGTACTGCGTGAGTCTAAAAAAAAACCCTAACAAACAAAACATATGGCTATAGTAGGGTGGTCCTTATTTTCAAACTTTTGATTTTTCATCAGCAAAGGCCTGGATATGGTGTGAAACCATGAGAAAACACCTCCTGTGAAGTTTCACATCGATCGGACATATTTAAGAGGTGTCCCAAAGCCAATTTAGCGCAGCAGTCTAAAAAAAGATGAAAAGTTAACTTTTGTTAGATTCTTTTTGAAAAATGCACATAAAAGTTGGGTTCAAAAGACTCATTAGGGGTGTAAAACGTGGAGAAAATAAATTCTTGTCACTTATGTTCTGTGTGAGAACTCCAATACCCGTCCCATTATATCACATAATTTCCCCTGCATTTGGTTATTATAACCTTTATGGTTAGTTTTGAACAGAAGTCAAGGAAAAATTGTAAAGCTTTCGCAGGCAACATAAAATGAAATAGTGGGCCGGATCTGGCCCGCGGGCCTTAAATTTGAAAAAAGGATTTAGTCTTCTATTAACCTAACGCATTTTTTTGGGAATGTGGGAAGAAGTCGAAGAAAACCCATGCAAGCATGGGAAAAATATGCAAACTCCACAGAGGTGATATTCAAACAAAAAAGCCCTGGAATGTGAGACAGACTACAGCAGCTAACATTTAACTAAAAAAATAAACATTGGAGAATATAACTGTTTTTTAACAAAGCTCAGTATGTTATCAATTCATCTACTGTCAAATTTTACATTGTAATTCAAAGTTTAATGGAAAATGTAACCACCCAATTTTGACCTGTGTGCATCAATCAAACTTGATTTAATGAAATTAGATTTTTTTTTTTTTTTTTCAAATTTATTGTTAGGTATTTAAGATATATAAGTTTGTTCGCACTTGGTTTATTTATTCAAACTAAGTATGATTGGCATCATTCTTAAAGGAGTTATTTTGTAACCATTGGAAGTGTTCAATCTCATCGAATGGCAATGACCTATGGGGTCCCTCAAGGGTCAGTTCTTGGACCCCTCCTGTTCTGCCTGTATATGCTACTCTTCGTTCAAAATCTTCAGAACTTTAATTTTGACTATCATAGCTATGCAGATGACACACAGTTATATCTAACAATGTCTCCAGATGACTACAGTTCAATTGAGGTGTTGTGTCACTGTCTTAAACAGATAAATAACTGGATGAGCCAAAATTCTCTTCAATTAAACCATGACAAAACTGAAATAATTGTTTTTGGCAATGAAGAAAAGCGGATTGGCGGCACGGTGGCCGACTGGTTAGAGCGTCAGCCTCACAGTTCTGAGGACCCGGGTTCAATCCCCGGCCGCGCCTGTTTGGAGTTTGCATGTTCTCCCCGTGCCTGCGTGGGTTTTCTCCGGGCACTCCGGTTTCCTCCCACATCCCAAAAACATGCATTAATTGGAGACTCTAAATTGCCCGTAGGTGTGAATGTGAGTGCGGATGGTTGTTTGTTTGTATGTGCTCTGCGATTGGCTGGCAACCAGTTCAGGGTGTACCCCGCCTCCTGCCCGATGATAGCTGGGATAGGCTCCAGCACGCCCGCGACCCTAGTGAGGAGAAGCGGCTCAGAAAATGGATGGATGGATGGAAAAGCGGATTGCTGTTAGTGTAAATACCTGGAGTCACTCTCTTTAAAAAATTAAGACCTAGTCCGAAACCTTGGTGTTCTGATAGATTCCGACCTGACTTTCAACAGTCATATCAAATCAATTACTAAAACTGCCTTTGACTATCTGAAGAACATATCCAGATTGAAGGCTTGCATGTCTCAAGCATACCAGGAGAAGCTCATCCATGCTTTTATCTCAAGTAGACTTGACTATTGTAATGGTCTTCTGACTGGACTCCCTAAAAAGAGCATTAAACAGCTGAAGTTCATTCAGAATGCTGCAGCTCGGGTTCTGACCAGAACAAACGGGTCAGAGCATCTTACTCCAATTCTAAAGTCTTTAAAATCTATTCTAAAGCTGACTAGAAGCCAGTGTAAAGTTCTGCTACTGGTCTATAAATCACTAAACGGTTTAGGTCCTGAATACATGAATGAAATGCTAATGGAATATAAACCTAGTAGGGTTCTGAGATCGATAGGTCAAATCGTGGAGCACAGAGTCTAAAGCAAACATGGTGAAGCAACATTTAGCTGTTATGCTGCACACAAATGGAATACGTTGCCAACAGAAGTGACATCAGCCCCAAGTGTGCATGTTTTTAAGTCCAGGTTAAAAACTCTTCTTTTTTTTTTTCCCCCATGCTTTTTGGAGCATTTCCACTTTTAAATATGTCTTACACTGTACGGTGTTTTAATTGTATTTTAATTTTTTTCTCTTTGTTTTAAATGTTTATAAGCTGTTTTTGTTCATTGTTTTAAAATGTTTTTAATCATGTAAACCACATTGTGTATGAAATGTGCTATATAAATAAATTTGCTTTGCTTAAGACTTAGCTACAAACAAAAAGAACAAAATGAAATGTATAGCAAGTAGTGGAGCAGCAAATTGTTGAAAACACAAAGCAAACTTATTTTTATTCATAGGACAGTACATGGAGGAGAATACCGGTATTCACAAAACATCCACATACACAGTCAAACTGTATCACTCAAATCACTATTCTGCACCTCATGTGCATATTTTGTATTGATGTTATTGTTTAATAATGAAAATTATTTTTTTATACGATGACTCAGTCAATGGGATAGTCGGTAGAATAATCGACTCTAAAAATATTCATTAGCTGCAGTCCCAATTTGAAAATTCTCTGTCATAGATTCAACAGAAAGCAGTGTGTTGAGCTGCACCCTACCACTACTGTACTATCTTTGCAACTGGTACCCCAACAAATAGGTACCTAAAATTATAGGGTAGAAAATTGGTATTTCGGGTTTCTTTCTAAAATGTCAACTCAACAGAACTCCCCTCTCCTTTGGA
Organism: Phycodurus eques; assembly: GCF_024500275.1. Taxonomy (NCBI): domain Eukaryota; kingdom Metazoa; phylum Chordata; class Actinopteri; order Syngnathiformes; family Syngnathidae; genus Phycodurus; species Phycodurus eques. The sequence continues at coordinate 17,089,989 of NC_084525.1, forward strand.
ATCAAATGTCTGTCAGTTGTGGTAAAATGTAGCTCTAATGTATACTTTAGGACTAATTATTGGACTCCAATGTTGCCAGGACAAAAAACAAAACCCTCCAAAGGATGCAAAAGCAGGAGCTTTCGTATTACCACCCTAATACGTTGTTGTACCTCTAAACTTTCATTGATGTGGGCACTTAGTGCTGATTTCCATGCAGTCAAGAACATGGTACTCTAAGTTATTTGGGGAGGCCCAAAGATTTATGGATTATGTCTGCTTTGCAAACTTTGTAAAGATTCTTGTCGTGACATATGCCACCTCTAGCGCCTCCTCAGTCTGCCTCTTTCTCTGCTCATGCTCAGGATTTTTCTAGCTTACAGACACTTGGATAGGTGGCCATCTGCTAGCCGAGAGTCGCTTCCAGAATTGCTATATCACATTACCCACTCTTGACTAATTTAAAGGATATGAATAAAACTGCATGTTTGGGGCCTCATCATGAGTGACTTTTGTCAGAATTGGATTCAGTCCATGTCCGTCGTTTTTGCTATTTCAAATGCTTGGATGGCAACCAGATTTTTTCATAAGAGTATGACAATTGGCTCTTCCTTGTATGCAGAGCCTTTGACATTATTCTGCAGTGCCGTTGTCAATAGGTGGCATGCAGGAAGTGGTTTGGTTACCATCTGGACCTCCAACCCCTGAGACACACCACACACACAGCAATAGGTTGAAAGGCACTTAAACTAGCAGCTGGTCACTGAAAAGTGATGCTCTGCAGCTGAAACGACGATATTCTAGGGCTTTCTATTAATCATAAAAGTAAGAGTGTGGAACCCTGAACACAGCAGTCAACTGGCACTTATAATTTATAGTTGCCAAGTCGGACCGGCTGCTTTTAAGCAGCACCAGGACAATGAATAATATGGCGTCTTAATGCTTTTGGAAAGAGACACCAAGTAAACCCTCCTTTGCATCTGTTCAGTCTCAGGTATCACTTGAGGGCATTCAAAATGTTTTTGTGGTTCATACATTTTATCAGATTTTCTGTCTGTACAGTCAGGAAATACATTGTGACTTTGGGGAAAGCCATGCAAATTATTTATTGAAGAATTCTGGTGATCATGTGGAATTTGATCAGTCCGACTTGTGCATTGTCGGCATTGTTTTGAGTCAATAATAAATAATATGTTAAACTATTTTGAAAGGGTCATTTCGTTTGCCTAAATTGGCTGCTGTATGCAAGTGAACACAGTAAGCATGTCAATATCTGCATCCCCACAACTTAAGTAGCATCAGGGAATTTGGCTGTTGGGCTGAGTCGAGTAGGTATATCTCATTGAGGACAGCGGAGATATTCCTTTATTTTCAATGATCTGCACAAAAAAACAACATTCTTTGTTCAAGGCTGTCAGGAATTGTTTTTTTAAACAAAGTAATAGTGATCGGTTGTTGTCTGGAAGGCCAAAGTGAACAGGGAGGAGTGGTTTGAGAGAAATTATGTGTCAAACAGTTCAGTCAACCAATGGAATGTTTTTATTTTTTTTTTTAGCTATACGCTATTAACAATACATACAGAAGACCAACAGAAATTATGATTATGTTAAAAAGTTGCCTGATATTGTTATCAGATAACTACAATAGTAATTTACGGTAACTGCATCTTAATTTCCACTCTCTTCAGGCATAGGAAATTTAAATGCTCATACCTCAGTGATCAGAATCAGAATCATCTTTATTTTCCAATTATGTCCAAAAAACACAAGGAATTTGTCTCCGGTAGTTGCAGCCGCTCTAGTACGACAAACAGTCAATTGACAGAGAACACTTTTGAGACATAAAGACATTGACAAAAAAAACAGTCACTGAGCAGTAAAGTCCTCGAGGACTTAGAGCAGATCGAATGACTAATATTGCAATAGTCCGGTGCAATGACCATTGTGCAAAGGGCGCCGAGACTTCAATGAGTGTATGCAGTTTAAAGTGACGAGTAGCGCGATAATCTGGGACAATGTTGATTGTGCAAATGTTGCAGATACTCCTCAATCTGTGGGCAAATGGAGCAGATGCTATTCTGGCATGAGTGGCCAGTATTGGTCAACAACAGATATGCAAATAGTGCAGCGTGGCGAGACTACTACAGTTAGTGCACGAGTAATATATAATTGGCCCCACAGAAATGTGACAACGAACTCAAGTCAAAAAATGTATTCGAAATTCAATTTGTATCATGATTTATGACGCACAGTTCGATACAATAGTTGAGTCACACTTACAGCAAATAGTCTGGGTCTAGACTTTACACCGATCTTATCGGCCGAAAATTAGCATTTTATGCTGATCGGCTGATTTTTTTATTACAGAAAGTTAGCCCCTATTATTTCTGTCATGTTGTAATGTTGGTTTGACCTGACTGATTAGAATACATGACCTGACTAGAGCAGTGATTTCCAACCTTTATGGAGCCAAGGCACATATTTTACAGTTGAAAAATCTCATGGAACACCAACAAACAAAAATGTCACAAAAAGTGGATACATTAATTACTTTATGTACTTCCTGCCATCTAATAGAAGACCATTCATTTGTTCTGTCTGTCACTATGGCTTACTGACATAAATAGACGAAGGAAGATATATTTATTGTAAATAAAAAAAATTTGAGCAATTAAGTAAATGAACCAGTCATTTAAATCGACACTTTGCTCTATCTTGCGATCGGTTATCGTTTTTTTAAACCCGCTGATCGGTACCAAGAATCCTGATCGTGTAAAGCCTATCTGGGTCTAGTTGACGACACGGTTTCCATTTCTGTTTTCAACCGGGTAGCCAAAATGCTCGTATACTGCTGACATAGGTGAGCTTGAAAGGTCACCAGATTCAGGTTTATTTGTAGTACTTCCTCCACTCTCCTAATGCAGTTGAACAGCACTAGCATTAGTGCTAGCTACAGTTTTGCTCACTCTGGTCAGATGACTGTCACTGGAAAAAGTAGTCCCATAACATGCAATTGAAGGACGCTTGCTGAAGAAATTTGTCTTCATTCTAGACTGATGGTTTTTTTTCCCAATATACTTCAAATACTAATTATAATTACAATTATATTAAGTTTGGTAGCATTCTGAGCTCAAATGGCTGCATCTGGATTGGAGGCACAAACTCTGGGAGTTGATTGGCGCGTGTCGCTGTGGTGCCATTTAAAAGATGACAGGTTGGTGTCTTAGAGTATATCATGATTATCGATTTTGATACTGTATCAGAATCAGAATCATCTTTATTTGCCAAGTGTGTCCAAAACACACAAGGAATTTGTCTCCGGTAGTTGGAGCCGCTCCAGTACAACAGACAGTCAATTTACAGAACACTTTGGGGACATAAAGACATTGCATCTTTTTGCACAATTGTTTTTTGTCAGAGTCCTCTAGCACTTAGAGCAGTTCGAATGACTAATATTGCAATAGTCCGGTGCAATGACCATTGTGCAAAGGGCGCTGAGACTTCAAGGAGTGTATGCGGTTTAAAGTGACGAGTAGTGCGATCATCTGGGACAATGTTGGTTGTGCAAATGTTACAGATACTCCTCAATCAGTGTGCAAATGGAGCAGATGCTACTCTGGCATGAGTGGCCAGTATATGCAAATAGTGCAGCATGGCGAGACAACTACAGTGAGTGCACAAGTAATACATAATTGGCCCCACAGAAATGTGACAACGAACTCAAGTCAAAAAATTTCCAGCTTGTTGTAATGGAATTATAGGTTAGGTGTTTAAGAAGTTGATCGCAAGAGGGAAGAAGCTGTTGGAATGTCTACTAGTTCTAGTTTGCGTTGATCGGTAGCGCCTACCTGAGGGAAGGAGCTGGAAGAGCCGGTGACCGGGGTGCAGACGGTCCGAGAGGATTTTGCACGCCCTTGTCTTAGTTCTGGCAGCGTGCAAGTCCTCAATGGTGGGTAGGGGGGTACCGACAATCCTTTCAGCAGTTTTGATTGTCCGTTGCAGTCGGAGTTTGTCCTTTTTTGTAGCAGCACCAAACCAGACTGTGATGGAAGAACACAGGACTGATTCGATGACCGCTTTGTAGAACTGTCTCAGCAGCTCCGGTGGCAGGCCGTGCTTTCTCAGAAGCCGCAGGAAGTACATCCTCTGCTGGGCCTTTTTGAGGACGGAGTTGATGTTGGTCGTCCACTTCAGGTCCTGAGAGATTGTAATTCCCAGGAACTTGAAGGTCTCGACGGTTGACACAAGGCAGCTGGACAACGTACAGGGCATTGTTACAGCCCTAAGTGGAATACAAATTAGTCATCCCTTTTGTTGGTGAGCGGTTATGATTCCTTTGTACTTGTCTTCCAGCTTTAACAAGGGCCAATGTAATTGCATGGCAAATGTCCTGATAAAGAGCCATGAGAACCGTATTTTCACGATCATAAGGCGCAATTAAAAGTCTTAAATTTTCTTCCATCGTGGATGCGATGGATGACAGATGGCGAACACAGCTTTACTAAGACTAGGAGGCAGCGGCGGGCGAGTTACGCCACCATTTGTGAATGGATTGTGGATGTTGGGCTAACGTCTGCTTGCACTGTTGTTCAAGCTTTCGCACGCCAACGAGACTGACTCGAACCTGGCGTGTTTGATTGAGAACTTGCCCAGCTGTTCATTTCGGATACAGAACATGAGGACTTTGATGGATTTGTCAATCTAGATGCAATAAGATAGTACATCGGTCAGATCTCCTTGTGTACGTGTTAAATACAGAAATAGACCCCGTAACTGAGACTGCGCCTTTTAATACGGTGCGCCCTATGGTCGTGAAAATACGGTAGTTGAAGTTAGGTATGTTTATATATGTCCACTGTGAGAATGTGCATGTCAGATCTGAGTATTAGAAGTATTTGGGGCGTTAACCTATCAGTCCTTGCAGCAGCTGGTGGTCTTGCATGGTGCATTCTTCTCTTATGGGTGTTTGTGCTACAGAGGGGTGTGGGAGTGAAGAATTTGCTTTTGCTGGAGCAGTACCATGGCCACAGGCATTACTGGTTAGATAAGGAGATGCTGAAGTCATGTTTTCTTCCCCTGTCCATACCACTCAAGCAAAATGCCCCTCAAATAGTTGATTCAGATATGAACCCTACTGTATCTGCTTCCTGGGTTGGATGTAAAGTTTTAATTAAGTCTGTGAGGGTGTTGGCTGACTGTCACATTGGCAGCCTAATGAATGCCTCTTTTCATGAGCTGCAAGCTTCCATCCACTGTACTTACATGCAAATCCCCAACAACCCATCATGTTGACTGTATAGAGGAATACAGGGAAATTCACTCACAGATATACTGTGCTGGGTGCAGAGAGTCATTGTTCAATGTTTGTCAGCATTTCTTTAACTTTTTTTGATCTTACAGTATGTCGAGTTTATTGTTGAAAATCAAATCCAATTACTCGGTCTAAAGATGAGCAACGTGACATCTGCTGTGGGAAATTGAGCTCCATCCATGTAGACCTCCACTATGGCAACACCTACATTGAAATAGGCATTAAAACAGGAATTCATAACATCCCATTACAAATATTATTTAAAACATTACAATTGATTAACTTTCCCCATTGTTGATCAAGGAAATGTTATCAGAATTGACCTTCCCCAGATCATATCTGGATTATTTTCTCGCAATATTAGGGTTGCTCTGCCCATGTAAGGTTTCAATAATCTGAAATACACAGTGGAAGAGCTGGGCTGTAGTCATCAGACAAAATAATTTGCTGTGAAATGTTACTCCAGGACCACCCAGAGAACTACAAAATTTAGTCTCGAGGATATTGTAAATATAAAAAAATAAACACTAGTGTCCTGCTACGGTTTATGCCAAATCTTTTGGTGTTTCTGCTGGTCTGACCACTATTGCCTTTGAACTAGAATCCATTTTAAATTTGTTCGTGTGCATTGTTAGAATCTAATTACTTTTCGGTTACATTTAATAAGAAATATACACCCCTCTTTGTATTTAAATCTAATGCAACATGGTCAAGTTGAAACCTTAGTAATGTAATCCACTTTCAAAAATCTAATCTATTTACAGCAGGACAGAAGAAAAAGTAAGAGTGTGTGGTTCTGTGATACCAAATGAGCCCCTCAGGCCCAACACGTGCTTTTGCCTTTCCCCTAGCTCCTGTCCCTGTAGGCGACACTCTAGAGATTCTCAGGTCAGCCTATAACCTAAACCTCTGAAACAAAACCCTCGAGATTTTAACCCTCCCTAGTCCCTATGCACCACATATAGTATATTCACCAACAAATGATCATTTAAATCAGGCATGGACAACTGGCACCCCCCGCATGCAGCATGCTGCGCTTCATTGTCTTATCAGATGTTTCTCAAGATCTGAGAAAGTAACCAGATTTATTGCTATGTGAAATAATGCTGCGTTGCTGAGAAAACTGCGTTTGTCACAGTCAAATTTGTTTTGTCTGATTGACAGAATTTAACAATAATTAAGAGCAATCCATTATGCTCAATGTCTGTACTGTAGTCCCTTTAGTTATTTCCCCACGCAAGTAGTTGCCAGAATCCAGGAACGTAAACCTGCTTCCCCCAAAGCCTTTGGGCCCTAATACCCACTGACAACCCCCAGGACAGTTGCTTTTGCAAAACTATGTCAGCGATCAGACTGACTAACAGCTGGAGAATTCCATTCTATCAAGAAATACTTTCATTGCATTTTTATGACTTGGTGGTACAGGCAGCTGTCAGTCATATTAATTACAGAACCTGAATGACACTCCCAACAATACATAGCCGACATGAAAATGAATTATATTTTCTACCAAGCATCACAAGTATGTGTAAGTAAGTGCCAGTGTAATCGATATAATTTGCACAAGTGTCAAGGTAAAATCCTGGGAATTGATTGATCAAGCAAACCCAGCTCAACTGCTTTATTCTCCTGTCCATATACCGAATGGATTTCGGATTATGAGTTTAAAGCTGGTCTTCAGGCCATGGTTAAGTCTGCTCTACTCAAAGCTGACTTTGGGACCTGCAGGTGTTGCCTATTCTGAGGAGATTCATTTGATCCTTATGTTTAATAGCAGCAAAGGGGATTTGAGAGCGTCAATCTAGATGCAATAAGATAGTACATCGGTCAGATCTCCTTAGGCTACTCAGGAGAAGAGGATGAAGAGGAATCCTTTCACCTTAGGGCCACATCTGTCTTGGATCCTTGTTAAACCATGTTCTTGGCATTAATTCTGGCTGGTCGCTAATGTTAGGGTTATTGGAGATCTGCATTTAGTTTTTGGCTGTTTCTGTGTCATGATAAATATTGCTCTTGTAAAAAGACTTATTTGTTCTTGTACTTCCTGTGATATGTGCTGACTAGTTTCCTCAACTGTTGGAGGTATACTTAATTGTGACTGTTTACCAAATACAGCAGTTAACAATTTCTTGTATGTTTAACTCTTCTTGAGAGGATTATTGTAATGTTTACACTGTAAAATCAGCTTACACTGTATTTACTTCAATAAAGCCCTCCCAAGTCTTCCACTTATTAATGAAAAAGTTGTGGGGAAAGTAATAAGGTTGATGATTAAACTATAAAATCTTCAATCTGCCCGCCACCCAGTATGAAATCAACACTCAGCCTTTCCCTGGTGGCATCTCAGCCTCTGCCTTAATTGAAAATTCCAGCAAAAACCTAAAGGCTTTTTTCTTTTTTTTTTTTTTTTAAATTGAAAAACAAAAAAACTGCACAATGTTTCACTAAATAGTACAGTTTTGTTTAAATCAGAATTTCTTTGTTGTTTCAATTGTCAAAGGTTTTGCAGGATAATGATGCCACTTTTTGTCACCCTTCTGTTGGTTTACCAACTGCAGAGTTACAGCACTTAATGGGTGGATGATGCCACTTTTTGGCACCCTTCTGTTGGTTTACCAACTGCAGAGTTACAGCACTTAATGGGTGGAACTCGACGCAGCGATGTAGTCTGATAATTAGTCACCAGTATTGGGAGACAAACAGGAATGGAACAGGAAGAACACGATTCACATAGCTCACACAGTTTTCACCATCCCACCTACATAGCCTGTGATGGTTATTCAAACCATATCAGGATTTCCAACTCCAAAACCTGCTGTGGCGAACTGCTCTGAACTGTTGCACTTTCTGGAAATGTGTCATCATATTTCATGCTGTTTGCACAAACAGCATATTACATAAATACTAACATTCCACCCCTCCTTGAGCTGTCACCTTATCGTGGTGGAAGGGTTTGTGTGCCCCAATGATCCTAGGAGCTAAGTTGTCTGGGGCTTTATGCCCCTGGCAAGGTCACCCATGGCAAACAGGTCCTAGGTGAGGGACCAGACAAAGCACAGCTCCAAAAACCTCTATGAAGATGAAAAATTCAGGAAGACGTTTTACCTTGCCTGGACGCGGGTCACCGGGGCCCCCCTCTGGAGCCAGGCCTGGAGGTGGGATTCGAAGGCGAGCGCCTGGTGGCCGGGCACAGCCCGAAAGGGTAACGTGGGTCCCCCTTCCCATGGGCTCACCACGTGTGGGAGGGGACATATAGGGGTCATGCAGTGTGAGCTGGGCGGTGGCCGAAGGCAGGGACCTTGGCGAGCCGATCCCCGGCTACAGAAGCTGGCTCTAGGGACGTGGAATGTCACCTCCCCGATCAGAACCCGAGCAGTGTTCTGATATTGGACTTCTGTGCTCATCACGGATTGTCCATAACGAACACCATGTTCAAGCATAAGTGTGTCCACACGAGCACTTGGCACCAGGACACCATTGGTCGCAGTTCGATGATTGACTTTGTGGTCGTGTCATCGGACTTGCGGCCGACTACACTCTGGTGAAGAGAGGGGCGCAGCGGTCAACTGATCACCACCCGGTGGTGAGTTGGCTCCGATGGTGGGGGAAGATGCTGGTCCAACCTGGCAGGCCCAAACGTATTGTGAGGGTCTGCTGGGAACGTCTTGCAGAATCCCCTGTCAGAAGGAGTTTCAACTCCCACCTTCGACAGAACTTTGCTCACGTTCCGGGTGAGGCGGGGGACATCGAGTCCGAGTGGACCATGTTCCGCGCCTCCATTGCTGAGGCGGCCGGACGGATCTGTGGCCGTAAGGTGGTCCGTGTCTGTTGTGGCGGAAATCCCAGAATCCATTGGTAGTCCAACTGAAGAAGGAGTCCTATCTGGCTTTTTTGGCCTGTGGGACTCCTGAGGCAGCTGATGGTTACCGGCTGGTTAAGCGGAATGCAGCTTTGGTGGTCGCTGAAGCAAAAACTTCGAAGTTCGTTGAGGCCATGGAAAAAGACTTACGGACGGGTTCAAGAAAATTCTGGTCCAGCATCCGGTGTCTCAGGAGGGGGAAGCAGTGCACCAGCAACACTGTGTATAGTGGGAATGGGGCGCTGCTGACCTCGACTCAGGACGTTGTGATGCTTTTTACAGATGATGTGGTTCTGTTGGCTTCATCAAGGCGTGATCTCCAACTCTCACTGGAGTGGTTCGCAGGCGAGTGTGAAGCGCTGGGATAAGAATCAGCATCTCCAAATTTGGTCCTCCAGTTGGAAAAGGGTGGCGTGCCCTCTCCAGGTCAAGTATCTTGGGGTCTTGTTCACGAATTAGGGAAGAATGGAACGAGAGATCGACAGCTGATCGGTGCAGCATCTGCAGTGATGCAGACTTTGTATCGGTTCGTTGTGGTGAAGAAGGAGCTAAGCCGAAAGGTGAAGCTCTCTATTTACCGGTCGATCTACGTTCCTACCCTCACCTATGATCACGAGCTGTGGGTCGTGACCGAAAGAACAAGATCCCGGGTACAAGCGGCCGGGTACAAATGAGTTTCCTCCGCAGGGTGACCGGGCTCTCCCTTAGAGAGAGGATGAGAAGCTCGGTCATCTGGGAGGATCTCAAAGTAGAGCCGCTGCTCCTCCACATCAAGAGGAGCCAGATGAGGTGGCTGGGGCATCTGATTCGGATGCCTCCCGGACGCCTCTCTGGTGAGGTGTTCCGGGCATGTCCCACCGGGAGGAGACCCCAGGGACGACCCAGGAGACGCTGTAGAGACTACGTCTCTCGGCTGGCCTGTGAACACGTCGGGATCCCCCCGGAAGAGCTGGTTGAAGTGGCTGGGGAGAGGGGAGTCTGGGCGTCCCTGCTAAAACTACCGCCCCCACAACCAGACCTCGGATAAGCGGTAGAAAATGGATGGATGGATTGACTAACATTCCACTCATTCGAGCAGCACAACAGCCATTTCCGTACAACTGTTGTGATTATTATTTAATAACTTGTCATACCTCATTTATGGGAACCTTTTTTTCCCTCACTCTTCCCCCTCCACTCCTCTCATTCATGCGTATATATTGTCTTACTTCGGCTAATCTTCATTCCTCTCCTTTCCAGTGCATGTCTCCACCTTTCTAACTGTTCCTCCACCTGCTCCCTGCTTTCACTGTAGATCACAATGTCATCTGCGAACATCATAGTCCACGACGACTCCAGTCTAACCTCTTCTGTCAGCCTATCAATCACCACTGCAAACAGGAAGGGGCTTAGGGCTGATCCCTGATGCAGTCCCACCTCCACCTTAAATTCCTCTGTCACACCTACAGCACACCTCACCACTGTTCTGCTGCCATCATACATGTCCTGTAGTATTCTAACATACTTCTCTGCCACTCCAGATTTCCGCATGCAGTACCACAGCTCCTCTCTGGGTACTCTGTCATAGGCTTTCTCTAGATCTACAAAGACACAATGTATAGCTTCTCTGTACTCCTCGATCAATACCCTCAAGGCAAATAAAGCATCTGTGGTACTCTTTCTAGGCATGAAACCATACTGTTGCTCGCAAATACTCACTTCTGTCCTGAGTCTAGCCTCCACTACTCTTTCCCATAACTTCAGTGTGTGGCTCAACTGTATTCCTCGATAGTTCCCACAGCTCTGCACATCACCCTTGTTGGTTAAAATGGGCACCAGGACACTTTTCCTCCATTCCTCAGGCATCTTCTCAACCACTAGAAATTAAAGATAAAAATTAACAAAAAACTGGGTTTGTAACTAGGTTTATTGTGATACCTTTTTATCATGTTTACTTTTTACACGAGTAACAATTATCAAAACATGAGATGCATGAGGCACATCTGCAACTCTATTTATTATCGTATTACCGTCTTCATTCTTTTCTTAAATTTGAGTTTCTGGCTTTAAGTTTCCATCCATCCATCCATCCATTTTCTGAGCCGTACACCCTGAACTGGTTGCCAGCCAATCGCAGGGCACATAGAAACAAACAACCATTCGCACTCACAGTCATGCCTACGGGCAGTCATGCCTACGGGCAATTTAGAGTCTCCAATTAATGCATGTTTTTTGGGATGTGGGAGGAAACCGGAGTGCCCGGAGAAAACCCACGCAGGCACGGGGAGAACATGCAAACTCCACACAGGCGGGGCCGGGGATTGAACCGGGGTCCTCAGTACTGTGAGGCTGATGCTCTAACCAGTCGCTCACCGTGCCGCTTTAAGTTTCCATTGCAGTTTTTTTTTTGTTATTTTTTTTATTTTATTTTATTTTTTTTAAAGCTTCAACTAGCATAGGGTGTATAATAAACACTAGTTTGGACAACAGCTAAAAATGGCTCAAGCAATTTAGTGCATTTTTCAACCAATATAACACTCATTGCTAAAAAGACCCCTAACAGTAAGTCTTACAGTTGACTTCATGGTCTTTCTTGGTTATAAACCGATGGTAGCGGCTCACTGTGTGTCTATCTCTACTCCAGATGGGGTCCTCAGCCTCCCACCAGAATCAACACTATGCTTATTATTCTAATGTCATGCCTTCACATGAAGGTGGGTGACAGAAGCTTGAAAAATAGAGCAGAAGTTGCTTTTATATTCTGCGGGTGTGTGTTTAGACTTGGTAGGGGGCAGTTTAGCAGCTGGACAAACAGACTTGATTCAATTTCTGCTCCGCTAGAAGACCACTATGGAGTCTGAGGAATCACATGCACTTTCTTCACACACAAATCTTGAGAAACTTAATACAAACCAAAACCATTTTAAGTTATAAGATTTACAAAAATACATACATGTGTATTAAATCCATTCTTTTATCATTTCAATTGAGGCAAGACAAACTGTAAGGTGCATGATAATATTGATTTAATTGTTGCTAAAACAGCAGATTCCTGAAATAACAACAACCCTGATTTATGATAGATTTAAATTGTGTGTGTGTGTGTGTGTGTATATATATATATATATATATATATATATATATATATATATATATATATATATATATATATATATATATATATATATATATATATATATATATATAGTTAATGTGTTGTTTTAACAATGTTCAAAGGTACAAAATATTACCATGTTCAACAATTCAAATCAAAGTCTTTGCTCATTCATCCTAGCCAAGGTACTGCAACAATCACTTGGCATGTATCTCTTTACCCATCATGCCTTTTTTTCTGGCTATATAAAACTTTCTCTCCCCCTCCTCATACTGAGCCAAATCTTGAGAGGCCAAGTCTGTATACCCTGTGTCCCTCCCAGCTGCCTTTTCTTTTTCCAGGGTGCACAGTTTGACCTCAGTTGCCCTTCGATTTGTGTGGTGTCAGCCAATCAATAGAAACTACTATGGGCCAGTGTCAGATGTTGAGTCTGCTAATTGAAACCAACAACAAGCCACAGTGTACAACAATGAGCATTTTTGGGCACATGTATGTGTCAGGGTGATTAATGAGGAGGATGGAAAATCTGCCGCATTCACATGGTGATCCCCAGTCATGAGCCTTTGTTGGGAATGAAAAGCGACAACAACAAATCACAAACACCATTTGAAGGAGGTATTACATTGTGATTAGGAAGATATCCTTATCTCTCATTGTTCTAAACTGACACTGCTTGTCAACTGCCAGAAATTAATGGTTAACTTTTTTGTTGTTGATTTGTTTGAGCACCATTTTAGAGTATTGGTAAACTCATCATCAAGGGCATAGCACTATATTCTATAGCCCCCATACGGCACCTTCATGGAGGGCCACCTCCAAAAATATTTGTTGACGGGGTGGGGCCTGGAAGACAGCCAGCCCCCCCCCACATGCTCAGGGCCCTCGGACAGTTGTCCCCTTTTCCCCCCAGTTCGACGCCCCTGCTCATCATTATTTTGGAGTGCAACGCTGCAAGAATGATGCTCGTGTTGCTGGAAAATTGTAATTCTAATTTGAATGCAATATATCATTGCTGTATCTATTTTCCACATTATTTTGAGTTCTCAAAAAATAATATTTGTCATATTCCCCTACATGAATGGTTAAAAGAAATTAAAAAGGTTCTAATATTTATACGCATCTAGGTATTTCCATTCACATTTGTTTTGAAGACGAGTGAAAATGCAAAATGGTGAATGAAAAAGTATTAGCTCTTACTTAGAATTAATAGCCCTTTTAAATAACACAATTGCTCCTCAAAAGAAAAAAGTGGCACATGGTGGTAAATGTGGCACACTGTTCTCATTGGACAGTGACAATTTTATATTTTCGATACCTGTGAGAATATTTTGACGGTGTTAAATATAGTAATCGACTAAATTATTTCAGCAGTAATGAGTGTTATTAGCATTAGGACTCTTTACTAAGTTAAAAAAAAAATCCCCAATATTGATGTTTTTGTTGCATTGAACACGAAGGGAAAAGTCTGGTTTCAAAGATAATCCTAAACATCACTCAGACTCCTCCCATTAATAATGCATCCCTGAGCATCAGGTCTGACATTGGGTGTGCATCCAAGCCTTTATTCAAATATTCAGCATTCATGCCAGGTGACAGTCGGAGCCAGTTCTACCGCTTTCTCAAGTTGCATGACATACATGTATAGGTTCATCTTGTGTGGAACAATTTTAATTCAACATGCCAAAAACAGCATTGAGTATTATTAAAATAAAAATAAATATTACATTGCATAGCCGCAGGTTTACACAATTCCCATTAATTTTAATGTTGTACCAATAAAAGACACTTAGTTTATAAATGACACCTTAGAATGGTAAGTATACTCATAAAATTAATGAAACCCAATACATGTGCTGGATAATACATCCATCCATCCATCCATCCATCCATTTTCTGAGCCGCTTCTCCTCACTAGGGTCGCGGGCGTGCTGGATACTATCCCAGCTGTCATCGCGCAGGAGGTGGGGTACACCCTGAACTGGTTGCCAGCCAATCGCAGGGCACATACAAACAAACAAACAACCATTCGTACTCACAGTCACACCTACGGGCAATTTAGAGTCTCCAATCAATGCATGTTTTTGGGATGTGGGAGGAAACCGGAGTGCCCGGAAAAAAACCCAGGCAGGCACGGGGAGAACATGCAAACTCCACACAGGCGGGGCCGGGGATTGAACCCGGGTCCTCAGAACTGTGAGGCTGACGCTCTAACCAGTCGTCCATCGTGCTACCCTGGATAATACAGTTTTCTTGAAAAATACAATGGCGGCACGTTAGTCCACTGGTTAGCACATCCACCTCACAGTTCTGGGGACCTGGGTTCAAATCCGACCTCGCCTGTGTGAAGTTTGCATGTTCTCCCCATGCCTGTGTGGGTTTTTTCCGGGTACTCCTGTTTCCTCCCACATCCCAAAAACATGCATGGTAGGTTAATTGCTGACTCTAAATTGCCTGTAGGTGTAAATGTGAGTGTGAATGGTTATTTGTTTATATGTGCCATGGGATTGGCTGGCAACCAGTTCAGGGTGTACCCTTCCTCTCGCCCAAAGATAGCTGCGATAGCTCCAGCCCGCCCGTGACCCTCGTGAGGCTCAGCGGTACAGAAAATGGAAGGATGTACATTTCAGTTCACTTTAGATTAACATTGTCAAAGAATTAACGATATTGGGGGAAAAAACTTTGAACCAAAGGCAACTGGACTTGTTGAAACAAGTTGTATCTGTCGTGAGTCACCCCTCCACAAGTCCATTTTTATGCAACTGTTAACACACAATACGAAACAAGTGACATTATGAATGCCAATATTTTGTCCAACTCATGAAGCTCTGTCGGAAACATCAGTGTGCAATAATTTAAAAAATAATTTTTGTTTCCCTGTCAGGCTGTCCTTGCTGTTTCCAAAGTCTCTCAGCTCATACACTTTCACTGTTTTTCTTTCCTTTTTATTTCTTATTCTGTCTTGGTTAAATCCCCAGGTTTGATCAATCATTAATGATCCCAGGTGTCCTAAGACCTCATGGGACATTCTAATTTGCTAGCTAGTCCTTATGTAGACTGCTCCACTCAGTGTCTCTCTTTCTCTCACAAACACACACACACGCACGCACACCTTCTGCGTCCCAAGCCCCTCCTTGCTTTTCAAGATCAGAGTTAAACCATATTGCGGTCCCAAATCTCCCTCTCCCCTTGGCTCTTTCTTATCGCTGCTCTCTTTCACCACTGGATGAGGGGACCGGCAGCCTCATTTAAAAAAGCAACGGGGTTCCCTAAGCCATTAGCCGTATTCGTGTTGGGTCCATGCCCATGCCCTTTTTGAACAAAGACATCTTGATGCTTCCTGAGCAGTTTGGTTGGCATTTGTCAGGCCTGACCAATTTGTAGTCCTCCAGGCTTTTGGAAATGTGGTCTGTGGTGGCAGTGCACCCGATTGATAATACATCTGGTATTGACGCTGTCACTTTGATTATTTGTACTGTGATACAGCCTAAGGGTGTTCAATTACTTTATTTGGATCAACTTATAAGTGCAGTAGAGGCAAACTACAGCTGACTGTGACATTGGTGGCCATTCATCGTAAAGAGATGACGGGTAAATGAAAAGGGTGTTGTCCTTGTGATTAATGACATCTCGAATCCTCTGCCTGCTTTCCTGTGGGTTTTATCAGGTGTTTAACCCTTTGGCAATAAATCCTTTGTCTCCCCATCACAATCACACACATCTGAGCTTGAACATAGCCAAGCTCCTCTCATCAATCATCTTTTGATTTTTTTCTGTCAGCAATTCACATAGTGGGGCAATGTCGAATGCGAGTGTTACTACACCGTGTGTGTGTGTTTTTGTGTGTGTGTTGCACATTGAGCAAGATGGAGAGAGCACAGTCTATTAAGCATTTGACAACTGAAGACCTCCCACTCAAAAGCAACCTGCTAAGATTGTCCTCCCTGTTCCAGACCCAGGAAGCTGAGGAGGGTGGAGGTTGGGTTTGAAGGCGTGTCTCTGGGGGCGTTCTTTTACTTACTAATGAAGCTGTCTGTCACTCTGCTTGCTGACAGAAGGCCAGAATGTCATTCCCACCCACATCCACCCCAAAATGCCAGTCATTTGTCAATAGAAAAGTAAGAGGAAATGAGATTGAGTCAAACTGATTTATTTGAACATGCAAAGGGGTTTTCTTCATTTAGCCCCAACAACACATCCATTGTGATGTGTTGTAATGATCTCTAACCAGAACATAATTATTCAGTCGTCTTACATTTATTCATCTTGCATCCTAATATACAAGCGTTCAACGTTCGTTCGAATTCTTAAAACCTTATATTTTGTATGCCTTGTAAGCCCTTCATTACTGACTTTTGGGAACTTTTGGGTTCATTACTAGTGTAACTTAAAAACTACTCACTTGAATTTCTTGAAGCTTTGTTGTAGTGGTGTTGCATAAGCAAAGAATGAACCGTTGAATTTCAGAAAGGAAACAGGGGATCCAGGAAGTATTCTTTAATCGTAATGAAAAAAAAACCCTCAACCATAGAAGATGGAGGATATGACCTATAAGACACGGACATTCTACCTTGTCAGGTCTGTTGTTTACGGAGTGCCTTCCAACCAATTACCTACCCATCATGTATCTCAACTCTCCTAAATCTGCAACATCATGATGTATTAGTGAAATATCCTTGACATAAATATTTTGTTAATAATTGCAAAGTTGTTATAAACTCATAAACCAACCATTCTACCCTCAAGAAATGACCACTCTGTAACCAGGACGAATGAAACAGTAGCTTCCCAATAAACCTTTGAGGGCTGTTATGTGCTATCAACAATGAAAGGTGAATTACAAACACCCATCACTGGTGCTCTTTTGAGGGATGCAGCAGGATTATGTCTGCATGGGTGCCCTGGCATCAGATGAAACATGTCTGGGATGAATCAGGTCTGCAGTCTTAGCATGCATACACATCCTGTATGCCAGTAAGCTCTTACGGTTGTTGTTTTTTTTCTTCATCATTCTTTATGTGAAACCTTAGACTTCTGTCTTGTAGTCCAATATAAAAATGTAAAAGTTGCTGACAAAGCGGATAGCTTTAAGCTGTCAATAACCATCCTTGCATGTTCTTACACAAATGTTTCAGGAACGACACATAAACAATTCCAACATTATTATTTTATTCCTTCCCAGACTGAAAGAGTAGACAGTCTGATGGTAGAACAACTGCTCTTTCATCAGGCTGCCAGTGGGGTTAAAAGTTCAGCCTACTGCTACCAGATTTGTTCAAAACCCAGATTGGCACTCCTCAGTTATTAATAAATAAAGCAAATCAGAGTAAAGTGAAATGCTCCCTGACAGCACATGATAATAGTTTAATGAGTTGACTGTATGTTATTTCACACATCATATGCCATCAAGCCAAATTGATTTTGTCTTAATGAATCAGATAACAATACTGAAACATTCTCTACACACAATGAATAATTTATGGCATGTTCATTTATACAAAAAGAATTAATGTCGGAGGGTACCACTTAATCACATCCTCCCCGCCCCCCAGCACATAAACTACCTAAAAGAGTTCCACAGAACATGGATAAGTATAGTGCATACAATTAGCAATTTTTATTAGTAATAACTCTTTTGTTAATGTAATTATATTTTTTTCCATAAACTAATTATGATTCAGTTACTGGTTTGGTCTGTAACATGTCAAGAAAATAGGGGAAAATAATGATCGTTTTCCAAAGTAAAAGCAGATGTTTGCAAATGTCTTACTTTGATTAAACGCAAAACATAATCAGTCTGCTTTCATGAAGGACAACAAAAATCAGAGAATATTTACTATTGAGAGGCAAAATAAGAGGATTCGGACAATTGTAAGTCAAACAATGGCTCTAAACGATGAATTGCTGCACCTCAGAATCATCTTGTATTTCAAAAACACACTATACTACTACTACTATATGCCAATGGGTCAAACACATGAGTCAAAGCACACACTCAAACATATTTTAGTTGCAGGCTGCATTGTATTTTTGGTTTCCCTCAGGGCGCGTTTTGACAATGAAACAATATTAACGTACAATCGACTATTCATATTACATATTCAGACCAACATAATATATAAATAGTTTTGACATCAGAAGTCAAGGAAAATACTTGGTTCAAATATTGTTAAATTTTATTTTAAAAAGGGGTTTGGTAATCCAAAAAATCCTTGCATTATCTTCACTTTATTAAAAGTGAAGACAATGAGCAATGACAATGTTGGTACCAATTTTAGCAAGATATAAAGTACACACATTGATTTCTATTAACAGACTACATTAAATGATGTGGTGGGTCTAATCTGGCCCTTGGGTTTTGAGTTTGAGACCAGGCTCTGCTATACACTATTCTGTATTTGTTAATCCTGTTCGTGGCTGCTGGTGCCTATCTCGGCTGAACAAATTCAAAAGGTGGGCTGCACCTTGGACTGGTCCCCATTCGATCTCAGGGCAATTGTGTTAGGTTGAATGGGAATTAATCCCATGCTACCCAAAAGTCTGAAATGTGAAAAATTACATTCCCAGTGGCAGACAATATACCTTTATTGATTAAATTCTCTTACACAACAATTGAGACTCTCTGAATCTATTATTTTCTTAATAGTTTTTCTGTGGCAGGCCACAGAGAATCCCATACCTGATTAAACATTTAGAAAATGCTTGGTATCTAGATAGAAGCCTCAGATAGCAGCCACGGTGGACAGATGCAGAGAAGGGTCAAGGATTGAGTGAGAGTGGTGAAATGGAGGAGGAAGAAAAAAACGGTTCCTCTTAACGTATGTTATAAGTCAAAGGTTTGCCATGGGTCAGGCCTAAAACCTATTCATGAAAAAAAAAAAAATAATAATAATGCGCTCACAATATCCACTACTAAGTTCCTCTGGGAATAGATGAAGATACTTTAGGCTCTTTCAAGCGCTCCTGAGACTGCTTTTCATAACCATGGAATTGATTAACTGGAGGCTCGGCAGAAAGCAGACCTGACATATTAGCAATAATGCTCTTGTTCTGTGTCACTAGCCTTGTGGCTGGATATGGGACCTTTTTTCATTGTAGCGTCTGCAATTCAATAAAGCAGCAGCAAACTAGGCTCGATGTTTCCCAGAGCCAAGCCATAAAATTAACTGACCGTATAATGTTGTAAAAACAAGTTAAGTAGCATCCTTGCCTTTGGGGACACGTGTATTGGTTGACCACAGACAGTGTGACAAGCTGATTAAAATGCCCACAGACCAGGAGAGTGAAATGTCCACTTTGCATTTGCTCAACCCAGTCTGGTAGTCACGACAACGGAGGACGACAAAGGGCTCTCTCAGATGATTGAATGCACTGAAAAAGGGGAGGTCGGTGGGCGTGTGTATGTGGTGTGTGTGTGTGTGTGTGTGTGTGTGTGTGCGCGTGTGTGTGTGTGTGCGTATGTGAGAGAGAGAGAGAGAGTGTGAGAGTGTCACATGGAGTGATGTTGGCTGTACAAGCAGTAGGTGGTAATGTATGCAGCCCGTGCACAAACAAACGTGTAGGCAAGCATGCCTCCTTAGCATTCTGTGACACAATAACCCAACCAGTGTGTCTTCTATGACGCCATGCTTTATCTGAGCATATGACCAGACTTCATTGAAAACCTGGACTAGCCACAGATATTTTTTCTTTTTAGCTTTCTTTGTGTTGAGCAATAGAATTGAAAGGGATTTATTTTAACACTACATTGCTTTGACCTAATTGAATACATCCAATAAGGTGTTTATTGAAACAGTCAACTTCATGTTTCATTATTCCGGTGCATGTTGTTAGTGGGCTTCTGCTACGTCAGGTTTGTGCACCTATTTCTGGGACCACACCAGAGGGCACTCAGTTGTGTGAAGTGTATTCAGCAATATTCTTAGCTTTAACACAAGCATTGACCCCCCCCCCCCCCACCCCCCCCCCCCACCCCCCCAAACTAACAGGCGTTTGATTTGCAAAGCAGCTGTAACTGCTGCGACTAGAATCAACTATATGGGTACATCTAACCATGGGTGTAACATTGTATTAGTAGCACCAACTCCTTCACCATCCATTAAACATTTTGCTAAACTAGGGTCACTTGTATCTTAAAGCTGTCCACTTGTCCTGTAAAAAAGTTAACATTGATTTCAGCTGCCATTGTCAATCACACATCCCCTTGTCGCTCTTACATTAAAACCATCTGTCTTTCAGGCTGACAGCTTCTAGTGACCTACAGTTCCATGACAACATGTAGTTTTTAACTTTTCCCTTGCCTTATAAGCGGTCATGAGGACCGTCTTGATAATTTCTCAGTTAAGCTGTTCCTGTCTGCCTTCCTTTTGATCAACATTTTGCTGGAATGGTACATAATTCTACTTTTTATCAGGGAAAAGGAATAATGACAGTACGTAATAGAGACTTTCATTTAAAGAAGTTAATAGACTGCAGTGGTATGTTGACTTGAGTTAAATTTGTTCCATAACCAAGCTCGTAACACAATTTGCTAGTATATCAAAAGATTTTCCTCATTGAAATGAAATGCCATTAATCCATTCCAGCCCCCTAAAAAATGCATTTTTGTTGCATTCTTTATTTAAAAAAATGGCACTAAATTATGAAATTTAATTTTTAAAACATAATAGTCGCTTTAAGCTGCATTGCTCGGTGTGCAGCGGGCCTAAGAGAAACAAAGTGTGAATTAACCAAGTATGCTGAAGATGGCCAAGCCATTTTTAAAATGATTATGCTATTCACTAGAGAAACAGATAAATGCAAAGCATGGTTGCAATGTGAACAATCTTAAATTGTGGGTGTACTAATCCAGTCCTGTTGGTGGCAGGGGAGAATGTGACCAAGTGGTTTACAGCTAACAGGGTTTCCACAAATCTTGGATCTGCTTTCTGAAACAGCACAAGTTTAGTATGTGTTCTTTTATGCCTCATCATGCCACAGTCTTTCTCAATACTTGGCACAAACACTTAACAGTGACAGAATTTAATCTTCACTGAAACGTCTGAATCAAATACACAGTACACTGGGGAACACAATTTTAGTTGTTAGGTCTGACAGCTGTTTTTAAAAAATTTTTGGGTGCGGAATCCAAAACTCGTCTAAATTTTTCTCTATCACGTCAACTTTTTGAACAAAGTGAGCACAAAGTGGAACAAAGCAAATATATACCCAAGTAAATAAAATACTAAGATGGAATAGTTACAAGCTTTGAAAACTAAAAAAAACAACAAAAAAAAAAAACGAAATGAAACTTACAACTGGTCACAAGGTTAAGAGAAAAGCCAGACAAATGCTCTTAATTCCTACTCTGCTATCTTGCAGATATTGATAGTATTGACCTATTGGGAGCTGCACATACACCTCACTGCACTGTCTCAATTGTGACTGCAAAAATAAGTTGCCACGTAGCTGTAGATGAGTCCACTCGTAATCAACTGACAAGTCTGACTACAGCTAATCAGTGGAATTTTGCTTATCTGGAGGGTAAACTGTGGAGAAAAAAACTGCAATTTTGGAATCGGCATGCCAATTTTTGTTTTAATCAGCATAGAAATCTGACTTGGAATTTTTTTTTTTTTTCAAATTGTTCCCCAGTGTTACTTTTGCTGGCCTTTTTTGTCCCCGATGGTTCATGTATTTAATCAACTTATCCTATGTGTTGAATACACATCTTATTTCATTCGGCAGCTAGGCTTAACACCTGCTTTTCCCTGGTAGAGTCTCTCGAGTAAAAGGATCCTGCTATAAAACACCTTCAGTCAGTGTTTGTTTGTGTGCACTCGAAAAAGTGTGTGTGTATCTGTGCACTTATGTGGATTTGTGTGTCAGCTCGCTTTCCAGGGGAAGTGGCTTTTATCCTGTGTCCGCTCGGGCCGACCTCTCGGCCAGAGAGCGCTGAAAGGGACACTATTCCCTCCAGCGGCAGCACACAGAGAGCCCCTTCAGCCTATCGGGAGGCAGAGAGAGAGAGAGAGAGAGAGAGAGAGAGAGAGAGAGATACTTTTCTGTATCTGCATGTGTACTAAGGACAGAGAGATGACCATTGACAGTAAAGAAGATGACGGAAATGGAGACTGGCCAAGCATGGCTACATCTGCCTTTCATAATGTTAGTGCTTTCACTGCTCTAACCGCCCACACAAATGGAAAGTCACTTTGTCAAAATGCTCCTACAGTATGAAGTAGTAAGTGGAAATGATAGTGAAGTGAGATGAGGCTGCCACCTTGTTGTTTTAAGTGTTGTTAAACTGCTAGTTTATTGGAGTTTTAACCAGATGAAAGACTGCTCACACTATACAATACTGACTGATAGCCACAACTTCACTGGTCACACTGTACGTTACGATAATTGCTGTTCCACTGAAAGTGATGTCAACATATTTTTCAAAGTGATGTTGACTGTCAAAACCAATGGTAAATGGGCTTTCACCTGTATAGTACTTCTATTTTAACCTTCAAAGTACTTTAACAGCTGTAATGTCCTCTCATTCACCGACTAATGACAGCATCTGAACCAACTGTGGGTTCAGTATTTTGCTCAAGGACACTTTGACATCCCTCATGAGATTGATAAAGCATCTGTGTAGTTTATCCAATCCTTGATCTATGGCTGTACGATTATGGCCAAAATAATAATCACGATTATGGAAAACGGATGGATGGATTTTGATCAATATTGTAGTCATGATTTTTCCTCCTGAGGGAAAAATCTTTATTTTATTGTACTACTTTTCAACAAACGATATGTAACAGTTTTCAGCGCAAAATGAATCTTTAAATAAGAATAAATGATAGATTAAAAAAATAAATGCACCCAAAAAATTCCACTTTACCACGGTCTAACTGAATAAATATGCTACTACAAAGTACCATCACAAATTGCAACTTAACGGAAGCAAATACAGTTTATGCATAAAATGCAATAATATTAGGCTGTAAACACCGAATTTTCATTTGAAAATCCCCATCAATACAGTGAATTGTCAAGGACGGGTACGTCTCTGTTGTTGTGCTTGACCATTGGTCAGTCGTGCTCGGTCACAAACTGCAAAGAACTCGACAGCTGTGATTTCCCTCTCTACTTACTTCTCGTGTTTTTTCATTGCGATCAGGCCAGCCGAAAGGTTGAAATCAAGGCAGCTATTGTTAACTACTATTGTTAACTATTGTTAAACTCATTCAGTGCCAGCCTTCCCAGTTAACATGGGTATTTGACTTCTAAAGCCGTAATAGCAGTGAATGTGTTTGAATAGTGTCTTACCGTGACACGTTACCTCTCCACCAATGTGCCGAGAGGGCCAACTGCAAAATAAAAGCTTCATATATTACTACATTGGACATCAATGCCATTTTAAGCTTTTATTTTGAAATTGGCGACCGAGTGCGGTGCAGGTGTTTAATGCAGCCTTAACCATACATTCGCCCCCTGGTGGCTGGGTGACTAGGTTGCGGGCACTTTTCATATGCAGCAGTGCCCGCATTTTAAATGTTAAATATTGCTGACAATCAGGTTATTTTAATCATGGCAGCCAAAATTGCGACAACGATTAAAATTTGTTTAATTGCGCAGTCCAACCTTGATCGGTGTGGAAAACTCTGAGAAAAGGGCACTGAAGGACACAACATAACCCTTCATGACCCTTCATTTTAGCTGGCTGTTCATCCATTTTACACAGTGACGGAAAAGGTCTCTGTTTGAAAACGATTGCTCTAACTAGGTGAGATGACTTTCATGACCACCCACATTTCTGACATGCTGGAAATTCACCCTATTATCGTACGCCCAGTAGTAATCTGCCAATTACTTAGCTTACCCTAATGTACCTTCCCTGATGACACCGGTCACAGAGATTGAAATAGGAGCTGATTTAAAAGTGAGCCGACAACGAATCACAAAGCTTTCGATAGAGTAGTTTATTGATATTCTGTTATTTGATGAAATTCTTTAAACAGAAAAAGGATTAGCCTGGAAGGTTGGTTGGTGGCCAAAAGCGCGAGCCTTTTTACAAGTAAACACCTGCCATAATCAATTAAATGTATTTAATGCCTGGGTCAGACTACGAGACAAATTTGGTCAGACTACTGGCATAAAATCTTGCCATATCTCGGGCAGACACGACTTGTGTTCTAATACCACTGCATCCCGTCTTTGATGATCACTGGGCTTTATCTTGTCAAATAAAACACTGTTGGAGAGGCGGAACCAGAAAACGTACCACGGTGAACGCGACCGGATACACACGTTACCATGGCGATGACATCAATGCGCCACGCCAACGTATTGTGTGGCTAGAAAAAAAGAACAAAATAAGGAAAAACGTGTGGTGGGCGTAACTGATGCTCGGGAAAGGACGTTAATTCAAGGAAGCAAGGATTGCTTGAGGTATGTTATTGTTCACGTATTTTTAATCCGATACAGCTCGCAAGCACGCAACAAAACGTTAAGTAGCCTAGCAAGCTAGTGCTAGCACTAACGGTTGTACGTAAACATGCCAGCGTTCTGTCAAATCATGCTCTAAAGCATCAGTAAACATTCGTTTGTGCGTGTGAATACATTTTGACAACGGTGTGCAAGTATGTTGACAACGGAAAGCACGGGAGGCGAGTCAGTTTATTTTGGGTAGATCTAAACTAGACTTTACACTGATCTGATCGGTATCAGCCTGATCGGTATCAGCCGATAATTAGCATTTTATGGCGATCGGCTTTGTCATAATTCGCAGATCCGATCAAAGACGTCATTGATCGGTTCCGCAAAAGACATCGACGTCATGAATCCTAAAGTTTATTTTTAGCCTTGTCGTGTGTCTTTTGAGGTAGTACTGGAAACAACTGACCACAAATAGTTATTTTTAAAAAAACATGTCGGCGGTGTCGGACAGACAACACGTAATGCCCGGATCAGACTACAAGACAAATTTGGTCTTTCAAAATTGCAGAATACTGGAATAAAATCTTGTATTCCGATACCACCGCATCCCGTTTTTTACGAACATTGGGCTATATCTTGTCAACTCAAATGCGACGGGATACACTCGTTACCATGGCGACGACAACAATATTGGATCGCGCCGTGTGTTTATAAGAACAAAATGGGGAAAAACGTGTGTTGGTGGTTACCGGTGATCGGGAGAGGACGTTTGTTTAAGGTTTGCTTGAGGTCTGTTCACACACTCAAAACGAAATGGCTTGCAAGCAGGCAACAAAACGTTATGTAGCCTAGCAAGCTAGTGCTAGCAGTAACGGTTGTTAGAGAACATGCAGGCATTCTGTCGAATCATGCTCTAAAGTTTCTGTGTGGGTGAAGTAATTTAATTACAATAAAGTAATTTAATTACAGTAAGTTAGCACCCATTATTTCTGTCACGTTGTGATGTTGGTTTGACCTGACTGATTAGAATACATGGCCTGACTAGAGCAGTGATTTCCAACCTTATAGGAGTCTAGGCACATATTTTACAATTAAAAAAATCTCACGGCACACCAACAAACAAAAATGTCACAAAAAGTGGATACATTAATTACTTTATGTACTTTCTGCCATCTAATAGAAGACCATTCATTTGTTCTCTTTGTCACTGTGCCCCACTGGCATAAATAGATGAACAAAGATACGTTATTTATTGTAATTATAATTTTTTGAGCAATAAATTACACAAGTATATACAGTAAATGAACAAGTCATTTAAATAGATGCATTGCTCCATCTTGTGATCGGTAATTGTTTTTTTAAACTCGCTGATCGGTGATCGGCCCCAAAAATCCTGATAGTGTAAAACCTAATCTGAACACATGTCAAACTTGGGTGTGGATTGACACAATTGTACCAATATCAAACTCGTGATGTGGTATCTTTGTGGTGAAAATTTGATTTCTCCTCTACAGCTCAGATGTTTTGAGTTGATACTTCCTGATTTGCACACTGGGATTTGGATGAGCAGAACAGAAGTAAAAAGATGTAAAACGAATTAAGGTCAGACAGAACATATCCGGGAAAATCAGGCCTTCTTCCAACAAATGAATGGAGCGAATGTTATTTTTTGGGCTTTTATATAGCAGTAGAGAAAACAAACTATTTCTGACATGTTAGATCCATCCATCAATTTTCTTTACCGAGTAATATTATACAACCATACACGGTACAAAATAACACTTTTCAACATTTTGATCACTGGAGTAGTAACTAGGGAGCATAGATTTGTAATATTGTCCAGCCTCTGTCCATCAAGTTACCTTTGCCAGATAACTCTTGCAATGATGTAACGGTAGTAGCCGAGTATCCCCGATAATATCCCAGCGACTCAGCATCCAACCAGTGATTATTTCCTTTGGTCTTGTGAAACAAGCGTGTTAACAGAACACATTTTGCATGCTCCGCTCTTTTTTTTCATGAGTGGTTATCTGAATTACAACCATAATGCTTTTGATTTATATTTAACTGTTCTTTACATTCCTTCATTGACTTTGTAAAACAGACCCCTTGAGCCCCTCATCTAGAACTGTTTAAAACAATAATTTTAACAGCGCCCTGGCTCTCTCAAATCGAAGACCTAAAGACTGAATTACAACCATAATGCTTTTGATTTATATTTAACTGTTCTTTACATTCCTTCATTGACTTTGTAAAACAGACTCTTTGAGCCCCTCATCTCGAACTGTTTAAAACAATAATTTTAACAGCGCCCTGGCTCTCTCAAATCGAAGACCTAAAGACTGACAACGGAGACTAAAATTGGCTGAGGTCTTGCAGATTAAAGATGCATTGATAATATAGGGAGGGAAGTACGGATTTTCTTTGTTGTCTTAACTGTAAAGGGAAAAAATCCACCCATACCATCACAATGAACATACAATTAGTGACCCATAGGAGCACTGACCAGCTTTCTAGCACCCACGAAATAATTGTAAGAGTTTGTGATTTGTTCCTGAATCAGACAACCTCAACCGGGCGGCTGTATAGGATTGAAGGGGACGTTGGTGTCGCTTCTGCTTATTCACTCCACTAGCCCATTAACTGTACCTACACTGGTTGAGTAAAACAAATACAGCCTTCGGTTACAGGACACATTCCTAACCCCTTGACCAAGGCTGTCCCAGCCTTCCCAGTTTTCACGTGATAGTGTTGTTGCTCCATGCTACGTTTTGATTTTAGGGGAGGAGCATGTCGTGACAGGCTAACAAGTTCCCAGTGTGACTACAAATGTACAACACAACCCAGAGACATAGAAAACCTCATCCTGCTTTTATCTTTTAAGTTAATTCTGGCTGTTTGGCACAGCCTTAGAGCTGCTCTATATCTTCTCACTAAGTGCCTGCTTTTCTGATCTCAACAGGACATGTTACTTTAATGTACTCTGCCGATTGGATGCTAGAGTTGCAGAGTCTGGGGCCCAGACCCAATCTAATCCACCAGCACACAACAAAACAAGGCTGAGCTCCATGGCTCCACTCACAAAGTCTCACGCTGCAATGCTACTGCTGACCCCTGCATATTTTATGGGGTCGTAGTCATTCATTGGGCTGTCATGGCTCATTAAAGGGCTTTAGTAATAAACTTGCACAGTAGAGTCTCTCACTGATTTCAGAATGCGAACAGATCAAATAGACATGAATGGGTTGGCCAAAAGGTCACAGATGAACACATTATTATAGAAGTCCAAATAAACATTTGATGAAACATATATGAGAATCAAAATAATCTTTATTTGCCAAGTATGAACATACAGTAGCTGCGGTAGTAGATGACACAAACCAAATTACCACTACAATGAATAAATACCAAATAGAATATTAATGTTGTTCTATGCCACTGAGCCCATCATGAAACAATTAATGAACATTGGTAATCAGTGCTAGAGAGAAACCTCCCACTCTCTAAAAGAAGCTTCCAGGTGTTGTCCTATTGCTGTGACTAATTTTGAAGTCAAATGTAATGAGAACTTGTTTTACTTTCATAACTCTTGATAGAGCCAAGAGCTATCTGAGAATGACTTTGTCCACTTCATCTGACAAATAAACTGAAAATTCAAAAACAAAATCCCAAGAGCAACATCATAAACTAAACTTCCACTCCATCACTTCACATAAATCACAGCTGTATTAGTCTTTCCCTCCATTTTCCTGGTAGTTCCACACTACAAACTCGGCACATGGTAACTCACAGGTACCGATTATTCCTGGTTGGCAAAAGGTAGTTCCCATGGTGATGTGATGTGGGTTATAAATTGACCACTATGTGTTTGCTGGTCAAAGAACAGGTGAGGACGCCAGCACAATGGGAATATTTCCCAGCCACTTTCTGTTAGAGTGACTATTTAATTGTGCTGTTTTCAATGCTGGAGTCTTTTGGAATTTCAGTTTTTTTCAGTTTTCATGGTCTCAAAACTGCTTAAGGCCTGTTGAAAATTCTGTAACAGACCAATTCCTGTTCATACAGTATTTAATCAACCCTATGACAGCAGGCATGGAGGTTTATACTTATGTATTATATTTATTCAGCTCATGAAAAAGTGAAGAACTATCCTTCGTCACATGCACCCCCCTCACCAGACACACAGCACAAGACTTGCAGCTGCTCCAGGATGGCCTCCAGTCATGTACCCATTTAGACACTCTTTCATCTCCTCCCTTTTGAACCCTCCTCTGCTTTCTCCTTATTGTTGCCTCAGTGAGTTGAGTTAGGTGAGCGAGAGAGAGGTGCATGTCTCATGTCTTGACACTCTTGTTTCATTGCAAAATAATGGTATGTAATAGTGTACTAATAATATTTGTCACAGACACGCACACACACACACTTCTACTGTCATTATGTTGAGTATCGAGCTATAAATAACACTTGGTAGCACTGAATATCAATGATAATGATGATCCTTGTAAGCTGTGTGGTGTAAAGGCTGAGTGAAACTGTGATGCTTGGGAGTTATTCACTCATTCCTGTGACCTTTTCTCAGTCAGTGGAAGTGCTGAGGAACCTGCTCAATAATTAAAGAGATTTTAGAACAAATGGGAATGCTCTCAATGTCCTTAAAGTACTCTCTTAGAGGTGTTGAGTGATGGCTCTTGAGATAGGAAATGAGTTGTTTTGAATCCCCAAGCTGTAAATAACACTGACCATAGTCAAAACTGTGTGAGTAACCTGATACAGGGTGACAAGTAGATGAATAATGTAATTGTATGTTCATGATGCAACTTGCCTCAATCTCTTTAGAAATGCTAATGTCTCATTTGTCTCTCATTTTGTCTGAACCTGTTGGTTAATAGTATTTTTTTTCTTTCATCTTGACAGACGGAGAAGAAATGGGATATGATTAGGAGGTGGGAGTCTTCGGCTTAACAAAGAACATAGATGGTAAGACAATTTCACATTAAGATGTAAATGTATGTCAATGTAATTGCACCATAACACTGCAGTACTACCAATGGAGTTGTCATGTATTTTCATTTGTTCTATTTTCAGCCGTTATCAATGTTAAATAATACCTTATGCAACTGGCAACTGCGTCATTTGTTTCACACTGTTCTGAGCTTCTATTTTAATGAACTTCTGTACCATGATGATTTATTTAGGGATGACTCTAAAAACATATTTACATGGATTCACTGGTCTTTACATATCACTCAGCGTAATATATGACTTGATAATGTTTCAATCGGTCAGGTTCGACAATGCACCGATACTCAGTAGTATAGATTTAGTATAATGTGTGATTCTCGTCATTGGAGGTATTTTAAAAAAAAAAAAAAAAAAAAAAAAAAAAAAAAAATGGTGGCATACGGAAGTAAAATGTATGTAATTATTTACATCAAACAAGTTCTGATCTCAACCTACACTTGCTAGAATTGTATCCCTATACTTTACGTTAGAGACCCAACAGATCCCCACCTGATTAAGCGAAGAAGTCTGAAACACAACAAATGCCTAAGAAGGTGTGTAACGCTGCTGCTTTCCCCTTCTCAGAATACCTGCCATGCTACATGGGAAGGCTCAGAACTCCTCCCTACTCTTGGTTTTTGTCATCGTCATCATCCTTGCCTTAGTCCATGGTCACTCTTACCCAAGTTTTTCCCGTGATGACACAGAATTCCAGCACCTGGTGCTCCATCCGGACCCATCCAAAGGGAAAGTGTATGTGGGGGCCAGGGACCACCTCTTTCAACTGGATGGATTAGATGGACTTCGGTTGGAGCAAGAGGAGAAGACTGGTCCTGTGAGTGACAGCAAAGACTGCATTCCTCCTGTCACTGAGTCCAACTGTCCCCAGGCCAGGAGAACCAGTAACCACAACAAATTACTGCTGGTGGATCCGAAAGGATTGGAATTGATCACCTGTGGCAGTGTTTACCAAGGTACCTGCCAAAAACGGAGTCTAACATCAATCAATGAGGTTCTTTTCTCCACTGAGAGGCCAATGGACACGCAGTACGTTGCAGCCAATGATCCGTTGGTCTCAACTGTGGGGCTTGTGGTGGGGCTTCTGGGTGGGGAAAGGTCTGTGATGTATGTGGGTAGGGGCTACACTGCCAGCCAGCCACCAATTTCCACCAGACACCTTTCATCAGAGCCTATTTTTTCCTATGAGGAGACTGCTAAGCTCGCCGTAGCTGGCCGTTTGTCAGAGTATGACCACCATTTTGTGACCACATTCACGCGGCGAACATATGTGTACTTCTTGTTTTACCGCCGAGACATAAAGTCTTCATCAGGGGAATATCAGACCTATGCGGCCAGGGTTTGCCTTGATGACACCTCTTACTATTCCTATGTGGAAGTTCCTATCGTATGTCGATCGCCATCCTCTCCTCCCAGAGTTTACAACCTTCTCCAAGCAGCCCAGGTAAATGTATTTTTTTCTCCTTCAAACTTGTTACTTTATAAAACATACCTGTTGCTTCTGCCTTCAGTTCAAGATGCTACCACTGTTATGACTCTTCACTGTTTGAATTTCTTAGATTATGTCTCCCCTCACCTTTTCCATAACAGGTGGGTCAAGGTACAGACAGAGAGGGAGAGGACTTGTTGGGAGTCTTCTCCACCCGTGTCAGCTCCACTAACCAAAATCCCTTGGATGGCTCAGCTCTGTGCATCTTCCCTTTGGATGTGCTTGACAGACACATTGACTCCATAAGAGACCTGTGTTACACCCAAGATGGGATGTCAGAGGATGGAAGAGAGGTGGCCTACATAGAGTATGAGGTCAAGTCAAGCTGCGCCAACCTACTCAGGGTATGCATGCAGTTCATCGAAATAGCATAAAACAGATAGCTTTCTTGTATCTTGTCTCTAATCTTACTCCATTGAAGAATTGCACTTTTTTCTGTTTTATGTTCTTGTAACAGCCTGTACACTGGCTAATAACTTAATGCAAGCAATCACCATAAATCATTTGCTGCTCTTTACCTGAAGTAGATTGACTGAATTAGTTTCAGCGGTTAGAGAAAAAGTAAACATCATAAAAGTCCAAAGTCCAACAAAGTGTATTCGTGGGATTAAACTGCATCATAGTATATAGTGAAGTGATTTTTAGGCAAGTCTTGTAATTAGGCCAAAGGACTGAAGCCCAAATGCCCCAGATGTAGCTTTGGCCAGCTGCAACCCTCCAGTTCAGTCCCTCTACTGTCCACAGATGCTTATATCTTGGCAGCCCTCGAAATCATTGAATGGGATATTTAGAGATCACTAAACCGAGGCAGCTTGGAATCAGCTGAGCAGCAATGTAATGAGCTCTACCAACGAGGAACAAGGTCACCAACAATGAGGACAAAATGAGAGGAAAAAGGACGCCAGAAACATGGCCACAGAAATACAGTAAAACACTTTTCCATGAGCAAACTTTAAGCGATGTTTAAAACACAGCCGTTTCTGGCTTTTTCCTCAATATGCTGAGTTTTGATACTTTGCAGAGGAAATTTAGAATGGGTGTTTTACTATTTGGCATATGGTGTAATCCAGTGGTTGAGGAAAAAGAAGTCTGTAGAGCAATAACAGGAAATCATGACCACAGATCATATGAGAAGAAATCCAAATTACGGTCCTCTGAACATTGTTTTTGATGACAGTTGGGAGATGAATTAAATTCTTTGGTAGGCTCAACCATGGTCATGTGTATGTTGCAGAACACCCTTCAAGCATATCCTTGTGGCTCTGACCACACCCCA